>NW_028291924.1:2662500-2807500 GCF_963383615.2 Lipophrys pholis | reverse complement strand
AAAGGAAGCGCTGTGGCTTAGCTGGTCAAAGTACCTGTTTAGTAAACAGGAGGTCCTGGGTTCAAATCCCAGCAGTGCCTCACAACATTAACTCAGTTCATCTTTACTTATATAGCACCAAATACAACACAGTCATTTCTTGGTGTTTTTCCAGGAGAAACCCAACAAGTCCACATCATCAAGCATGAGGGTGACGGTTTGGTACAGTACTTTCAGTACCATCCACAACTTTAGTCAGTGAAAACACATGAAAACCCATACTGTATCATAAAGTACTGGCGTATACTGAGTGGTGGAAACGATTTATTTCAAACAGGATAAGTATGAAAGAGTTGGTGACAGGGTGAAGCTCCCAGGGAGCTGATGGGGTCAAAGATCATGCTCTAGATCAGGGGTCTCAAACTCAGTTCCTGGAGGGCCTCAGCCCTGCATGTTTTCCACGTCTCCCTGCTTCAACATGGCTGATTGCAATGAGTGGCTCCTTATGGAGCTTTGTGCTGAATGTGGTGATGAACCATTCAGGAGTGTTAAAGAAGGGAGACATAGAAAACATGCAGGGCTGAGGCCCTCCAGGATCTGAGTTTGGACTCCCCTGATCTAAGAGTAAGTCTCCAATGTACCAGGAGCAGAACTGATGATACTGTCTCATTAATTGCAGAATAGAGGTAGTAAATCCTCCCAAACCTTTGAAAGTGGCAGTGGTGGGATCTGAACCCGTACCTCCTGAGAGACTGGAGCCTTAATCCAGCACCTTGGACCGCTCAGCCACACGACATGCACGTTACCAATAATGTGCTCAAACCTGGTCAGATAAAGGTCGCGGCTAACGGTTGTTCATTAATACTGTGATGTCTGATTTCTTTCAGATCAGAATCAAACGTGTATTTCTTTGTTTTTTTTAATGTTTTTTATCAGACTGCTATCAAATGTAAATATTTTCCTGCAGTACATCTGACACCAGGTAATGCAGTACTAAAAATACACCAAAGGAGGCGCTGAGGCTTAGCTGGTCAAAGTGGCTGTCTTGTGAACAGGAGGTCCTGGGTTCAAATCCCAGCAGTGCCTCATGACACCAATTCAATTAATCTTTATTTATATAGCACCAAATACAACACAGTCTTTTGTAGTTTCTTTTTACTGTGAGAAACCCATTATGTACTATAAAGGTACAAATCCTCCAACAGCAGTTGAACCTTCAGCTTCATTTCTTCAAGGTCGGCCATGACTAATGTTTTCATTTCCTTTGGTCAGGATGTGGTCATTCCAGGAGCTCTGTCAAGGCTGTCAGGAGTCCTGATCTCCTGCCTTATTTAGGACAATCAGTTGTAGTTCAATTCCCGGATGAGTCCTTGGAGTGACCATGTCGTTCCATGATCAGTCCCCAAATAGCAGGTTGAACCCACACCAGAACGCTCCGAGGAATTGATTTCAGATTGTGTCCATGTAATAATAGAGATTAGACATAAAATGTGGTTCTGATAGGTCCAGATCTAGTCTCCTACCCCGCCTCGCTCTACTCTGGCCTCAAAACTTCATTTTATCAAGGACTTTAGAAAAACTGTTGCTTCCCAGCTCATTTCTTTGATGGATTGAAATCAAACCTTTGGGACGTTTCAGTCTGGTTTCCTGCACATCATAGCTCTGACACTGTGCTGGTTAAGGTCACCAACCATCTACTACTTTCAGCCAGTAATGACTTGTACTTCTTCTTAATCCTCCTTGACCTTCACTCAGTATTTGATACAGTCAATCATAAGATTTTGATTAACCCTCTGAAAAATCATGTTGACATCACTGGTGTTGCTCTTAACTAGTTTTCCTGGTATTTATCAGACAGATCATTTTCTGTTCAGCTTGGAGAGACCTCTTCCTCTTGTGCTGCTCTTTGTTGTGGTGTCCCTCAAGGCTCTGTTTTGGGTCGCCTTAATGTTAACTTTCATTTTTATGAAGACGACACACAACTGAACTTCCCTATAAAGCCTTGCTCTACGGACTCTGCCTCTATCCTGTCCTGCCTCACAAAAGTAAAGAACCAAAGTCCAAAAACTTTTTACAGCTGAACGGTTTAAAACCTGAAATCATTTTGATCGCCCCCAATGGACCCAGTTCTGGTGGTTTTAACAACCGTCTTGGTAGCTCATTGATAAATGTTTGAAAAGAGGCCCACAATTTAGGTGTGGTGTTCGACTCCGACCTGTCCTTTGACTGTCAGGTGACCAAGGTAGTCCAATCCTGCTTTGCTCAGCTGAGACGACTAGTCAAGACCAGGTCATTCCTCTCCCCAGCAGACCTGGAGAAAGTAATACATGCCTTCATCTGGTCCAGGCTGGATTACTGTAACTCCCTTTATTCTGGCATCAGTAGGCTTAATGTTCAAAGACTGCAGCTGGAGCAGAATGCTGCTACCAGGTTTTTAACAGGCACCAGGAGGAGGGACCACATTTCACCAATCCCTTCTTCCTTTCACTGGCTGCCTGTCAGTTTTAGAAGAGATTTTAAAATGCTACTGTTTGTTTTTAAAGCCTTGAATGGTCTGTACCAACATTGATGTGTTTGTGAAAATTTTAGTTGAAAAAGTGCAAGAAGAGCGCCCTCTAGCCAGGGGGATTAAAAGCTCACAGCACCTGCTATTCTCAGGCAGTCTCCCATACAAGCAGATGGTGCTAGATGGCGCTGTCTGTTCAACAAATGTTTGAAAACACACTTCATTGCCAATCTTTCAGCCTCTATCTTCAAACCAACAGCGCCATCTGGTGGAGTCAGAAAATATAGAAAATGGTTGATGAGGCTTCATTTGGCCAAGGCTCCATCGAGGCTCAGTGCCGGTGTAAGATTGTAAAAGGACCCTCATAGGATCTGAACAGTACTCTGATCACACATGTAAAGAACTGTATAATAAGTGTAGTACTGAGTAACAGTCACCTTGATCCAGTGATACAACATAGTAACAGCAGGACAACAAAAGCTGCCGTCACAGTGAGGAATTAATATTCCAACAAACAAACAGGCTCACACGGGGGGCGGAGCCTCAAAAGAACTCAATGAAAATGTAAAGTAAAGGAAGAGCAGTGAGGAAGCTCTGCCTGAAACGTCTGTGCTGGAATAAAGTGAAACTGACTGATCACAGTGTTTCTATTGTCCCATGAATTAGTATTGTAGAATCTCACAAAGTGACTCATTAACAGAGTCGCTCATTTTCTGCAGCAATCCTTCAGGTTAACTGGTGAAGGTGTGTGTGTGTGTGTGTCTGTGTGTGCCTGGTTGGAGGTGAGGATGGAGCAGCCAGTTACTGCTAAAATTAACTAACATGTCGGTGAAAATAGAATAAATGTTTTTTTCAAATTAAAGTGACCATGAAAGTGGAAATGGGAGGTTTTTTTTTATTAAAATGAAAATCAAGGTGAAAATCTGATTTTCTATCAAAGTAAAGTGACTATTAAGCTGAGGTGGTGGTGCCTGGGCCTCCAGTCCAGCACGTGAAGGGCAGAGACCTTCTTGGTGTTCCTCTCTTGGACCAGGAGAGGATGCAGAACATCTGGAGAGTCCAGAAGAGGCACGTCAAATGCATTGAGGACTAAGCGGGTGTGCTGCTCTACACAGAGGGAGGCTGTGCCAGGGGGTCCACATCACTGGAATCTTTCCTCCTCCACCTCCAGAGCTTCATTCCAGGTTAGTATTAATCACTATTCACCAGCAGGAGAAGTGACCTTTGACCTCCTGTGTGAGTTTAGAGCCCTCCAATGGCCAGACAGGCTCAGGATGGCAAGGTGCCAAAATGAAGCGCTCCCAGTGTTTCTTTGTTTGAATCTATTTGAAGGAAGGAGCTCCAACAGTGGGGATGGTGCTGACTTTAGACATGACAGCTCCATCATCTCAGCCATCAGCAGCCTCCATCACCTCCTCAGCCTGTGTTGTTGGAACTCCCACCTCTCAACAAGCTCCTGCATCTGATCCCACTGCTCCACCCACTACTCCCTCTGCTTCACCTGCTGCTCCCACTGCTCCACCCACTACTCCCTCTGCTTCACCTGCTGCTCCCACTGCTCCACCCACTATTCCCTCTGCTTCACCTGCTGCTCCCACTGCTCTACCCACTACTCCTTCTGCTTCACCTGCTGCTCCCACTTCTGCTCCCACTGCTCCACCCACTACTCCCTCTGCTTCACCTGCTGCTCCCACTGCTCCACCCATTGCTCCACCCACTGCTCCTTATCCTGCTCCCACTTTTCCACCCACTGCTCCCTCTACGTCACCTGCTGCTCCCACTGCTCCAGCCACTACTACTTTTCAGACTGTGGATTGGAGCAGCCCAGCCTCTGCTCCACCTCTCCCTCCCACTGCCACCACTGCTGTCCCCACTGCTACAGCGCCACCTTCTGCTCCATCTGCTGCTCCACCTGCTGCTCCCACTACTGCTCCCACTACTGCTCCCACTACTCCCTCTGCTTCACTTGCTGGTCCCACTACTCCACCCACTACTCCCTCTGCTTCACATGCTGCTCCCACTGCTCCACCCACTACTCCCTCTGCTTAACCTGCTCCACCCACTACTCCACCCATTACTCTCTCTTCTTCATCTGCTGCTCCCACTTCTGCTCTCACTGCTTCACCCACTAATCCCTCTGCTTTACCTGCTACACCCACTACTCCACCCACTAATCCCTCTGCTTCACCTGCTGCTCCCACTGCTCCATCCACTGCTCCTTCTGCTGCTCCCACTGCTCCACCCATTGCTCCACCCACTGCTCCTTCTACTGCTCCACCCACTACTCCCTCCGCTTCACCTGCTGCTCCCACGGCTCCACCCACTGCTCCACCCACTACTCCCTCTGCTTCACTTGCCGCTCCCACTGCCCCACTTGCTGCTCCCACTGCTCCACCCACTTCTCCACCCACTGCCCCACTTACTGCTCCCACTGCTCCACCCACTTCTCCACCCACCGCTCCTTCTGCTGCTCCCACTGCCCCACTTGCTGCTCCCACTGCTCCACCCACTTCTCCACCCACTGCCCCACTTACTGCTCCCACTGCTCCACCCACTTCTCCACCCACCGCTCCTTCTGCTGCTCCCACTGCCCCACTTGCTGCTCCCACTGCTCCACCCACTACTCCCTCTGCTTCACCTGCTGCTCCCACTGCTCCCCCCATTACTCCCTCTGCTACACCTGCTGCTCCCACTGCTCCACCCACTACTCCCTCTGCTTCACCTGCTGCTCCCACTGCTCGACCCATTACTCCCTCTGCTATACCTGCTGCTCCCACTGCTCCACCCTCTACTCCCTCTGATTCACCTGCTGCTCCCACTGCTCGACCCATTACTCCCTCTGCTATACCTGCTGCTCCCACTGCTCCACCCTCTACTCCCTCTGATTCACCTGCTGTTCCCACTGCTCCACCCATTACTCCCTCTGCTACACCTGCTGCTCCCACTTTCTCCTCCCACTGCTCCACCCACTGCTCCCACTGCTCCACCTGCCAGGAGCCGGACCCAATATGACAGACAGGCGGGGACACTCTTGTTAATCCATGAGTAACATAGAGTGACATTGTTATTATTTCCTTCCAGTGGTAGATTTCTACTGCTCATCTTGTCTTGTGTAACAGCCCTGTGGTGGATCACATTCCACCTCCAGCACCACCTCTGCTGCTCCTCTCCCCGCCACCATCACAACCTCTGTCTCCACTGCTTCAGCTGATCCTCCTCCTGGGCCACCAGCTCTGTGTCCAGCAGCACCTGAGCAAGAGGTCGGTCTCACTAACATCTTCTATTCTACTTCAATCTTAGGTTTTTGCTTGTGCTAATCTTGTTTTTATCTATTCCTTTATTTTTTTACTGTTCTATTACCAGGCTGTGGACGAGCAGAATGTCCCGGGGACGGAGCGAGTGGACAGCCTGGCAGAGTACTTGGTGGGGCTCCGGGCTGAAACTGCTCCAACCTTCTCAAAGCAGCAGGCCAGTAATATCAGAGCCCTGTAGCAGAATGTCCTGCCATCTGACCAGCAGCGTGTGGCCTATGCCGCTCGGCACCAGGTGCTCCTGACAGCCGGCTCAGTTAGCAACGCCTCCGTCTCCAAACCTGGTTGCTACGGGTTCCATCCCAGCCGGATCTCAGCCGGACTGACTCCAGATCCCCACTCTGGGCCGGGCCGGGTGGAGAGAGGAGAAGTTTTTTCCAAGTATTTGTATTATTCCGTAGCTCTTATTTTTCAAACTCATAGATCAGAGGTCTCCAACCCCCCTGGTCCTCCAGAGTCCCTGGTCCTGCAGGTTTAGCTCCTCTCAGGTTCAACACACCTGATTTCATTGAAAGGCTCGTTATTGGGCTTTTTCACCACCTTGGTGATGACATCATCATTAGATCCAGGTATGCTGAAGCAGGGAGGAACTAGAACCTGCAGGGCAGGGGTCCTCAGGACCGGGACTGGAGACCTCTGCTCTATGAGTTTGAGAAATAAGAGCTACGGAATTTAAAAGCAGACTCAAGACTAATATGAAGTATTTAAATGAAGTAAACATGGTCTGAAACTGAATAATAATGAGGAGTCAACCTAAGGACTTTATCACCAGCTGCCACTGTTTAATTAATTGTACAAACTGCCACTGTAGATATTTGGGAGTATGGATATAACAGTATTGATGTTCAGTAAAGAAAAACTATTGTGTATATTCATTATTTGTTTCAATGTGTGTCTTTCGTTTCTTCTGGAGCTCTAATGGTGTGCTACAACTGGGAGAGAGAGCTGAACCCTGCAGGACGCCGGCCCTCCAGGACCCAGCTTGGACACCAGAGCACTCTGTAACACACATATGTCAAAGTCAAGGCCCGCGGGCCGGATCCGGCCCACGAATTAATTATCTATGGCCCCCTGGATGATATTTAATTACTATTAGAACCGGCCCGCAAAAAAAAAAAAAAAAGAACCGGCACGCAGCCGCCCGCTAGTGTTTTGCGCGCACCAACACTACATTCCCCACAATGCAACGGTAGCCCGCGAAGTCGCTGCAGCGCGCACAAGCGGCTTCATTATTCATCAGCAGTCAGAGCAGAGATCAACTTTCAGCTTCCCCCTCCTCAAAAATGGCCAAACGTAAGGTGGACGCTGAGAACAGGGGGTTTCAAGCCAGGTGGGAGGCAGAGTACATGTTCACGGAGGTAAAAGGCAAACCTGTGTGTCTTCTGTGTGGAGAAAGTTTGGCTGTAATGAAAGAATATAATCTTAGGAGGCACTATCAAACATCTCAGAAACACACAGACAAAGACAAGAATATGGACACGGAACAAAGGCTACAGAAGGTGGAAGAATGAATGCGAGGCCTTAAGTCCAGGCAGGCTATGTTCACATATGCCAAATCACAAAGCGAGGCTGCTGTCAAGGCAAGCTTTATTGTGGCAACATCAGCCCGGCCCTTTACAGAAGGAGAGTTGATCAAAAACTGTCTGCTTGAAGTTTGTGACGCAGTGTGCCCAGACAAAAGACAACTCTTCTCAAACGTGAGCCTGAGCAGAAACACCGTTGCTGAACGTGTAGACCAGCTTTCCACCAACATAAAAGAACAGCTTGTGAGAAAGGGAAAAGATTTCATTGCATATTCTCTAGCTGTGGATGAGAGCACGGACACATCTGACATTGCCCAGCTGTCAGTTTTCGTCCGTGGAGTAGACTCCAGCCTGAGCATAACAGAAGAGTTTTTGGCATTACGTCCTATGATTGGCACAACTACAGGACAAGATCTGTATGAAGAGGTATCCAGATGTGTAAATGAAATGGGGCTGCCTTGGGAAAACTCGTGGGATTAACCACAGACGGAGCACCCGCAATGTGTGGGCACAGGAGTGGATTGGTGGCAAGGATGCGTGAGAGGATGCTGGAGGAGAACGTCACAGATGAGTTGACAGCTTATTACTGCATCATACACCAGGAGTCGTTGTGTGGCAAAGCCTTGAAAATGGAACATGTAATGGGCACCATAATGCGAGCAGTTAACTTCATCAGAGCCAAAGGTTTAAATCACCGCCAGTTCAAGGCATTTCTGGGCGAGTTAGATCCAGAGTATGGTGACTTGCCGTATCACACAGAGGTGCGGTGGCTAAGCCAGGGAAAGGTGCTGCAAAGATGTTTGGAGCTGCGTGAGGAGATCTGTCTGTTCATGGAAAGCAAGGGGAAAGACACAACAGAGCTCCGAGATGAAACTTTCCTGTGTGAAATGGCGTTTCTCTGCGACATCACGAGCCATCTGAATGTGATGAATCTGCAGCTGCAGGGACGGGGACGTGTCATCTCTGATATGTACAGGACAGTGAAGGCCTTTATAACCAAGCTGACTTTGTGGGAGACGCAGATGCGGAAAGAAAACTTAAGCCACTTTTCCAACTGCCAGACCATGAAAGAGAAGCTCTCTACTGCCGTGTTCCCGAGTGCACAGTTTGCTGATAAACTCAGCATACTTGCCGCCGACTTCCGACGCCGATTTGCTGACTTTGAAGCCCAAAAAAGCAGGTTTGAACTGCTCAGCAATCCTTTTGCAGTGGATGTAGAAAGCGCACCACCAAATCTGCAAATGGAGTTGATTGAGCTCCAGTGCAATGACACACTGAAGGCAACATATGAGAGAGTGGGTGCTGAGGAGTTTGCGCGTTTCATCCCCGACACAATGCCACAGTTGCGCATCCAGGCTGCTCGGACGCTCTCTATGTTTGGCAGCACATACCTGTGTGAACAACTGTTCTCTCTGATGAAGCTCAACAAAACATCACACAGGAGCCGTCTGACTGATAATCCCCTCCACTCAATCCTGAGGGTTTCCTCAGCTCAGCGCCGAACCCCCAACACTGATGAACTTGTACAAAAGATGAGACACCACCAAGTATCAGGCTCAGCCTCAGACAAGTGAGCATCACAGAGCAGTCACGTATTCTCACTTTTTAATTCAGTTAAATTTTTACATTTGTTTCTACAAGACGTGATTTTTCTTTGAAGGAAGTATTGTTTTGACTGTGTGCCATAGATTTTTGTATTTTATTTGATTGTATTTTATTTATTTATATTTATTTTTCAGTTGAATGGACTCAGGGAAAATTGCAGATAAGAGCCATGAGGAAGAATACAACTGATTTGATTTATTTTTTTTATTTTTTTCTCACTTTACTATTTGAAAGCAGTGATCAGTAGATCATAGCACAATGATGCATTTTCAGTTTATAATGCATGCACTTATATTTATGCATTTATCTTAATATTAAGAAACATATTTTGTTTTTAAAGGACATTTACTTTTTTGCTGTTTTCCTGTTGAAAATGTTTCCCTTGAAGTTACTGACAGAGCCATAAGAAAATATTGCTTTATTCATTTAATGTACAGGACATGAGATTTTTCTTTGAAGGAAGTTCGTTTTTGTCTGTTTGCCTGTTGAAAAATATTTTCACTTGAAATTTCTGACAGATCCATAAGAAAATATTGCTTTATTCATTTAATCGTTAAATAATATAAACTGTGTTAGGTCTTGGTTTAATAGGCTATGTGCAATCATTTCAATAAGTTTTAATAAACATTGAACAAGTCCGGCCCTCGGCTTGTAGCAAATTAGTTTTTTTGGCCCTCGGTGTATTTGACTTTGACATCCCTGCTGTAACAGGATTGGACAGATAGTGACAGGGCGCGGCCAGCAGGGGGCAGCGGCGAGGCTGACTTGAGAGAGAGAGAGAGAGAGAGAGAGAGAGAGAGAGAGAGAGAGAGAGAGAGAGAGAGAGTTTTACACTCGGATTTGGACTCTGTTGTTTTTCACAATACACACAACAGTGTTTCTTGTCCCACTTTCTCCTTTTGAGCATTATTTAACCGTGACATGCGGCCTACCCTCATCATCATCATCTTCGTTCCTGTTCCAATCTTCAGAGTTTCTGTTTTCATCAGAGTCGATGTCTCCCTTAGTTTTCTGTTGAACAGCGTGCATTTTTTGTGAATCAGTTATATTTCTCTTGTGAGATTTTTCCGATTCTTGAAGTTTTGGGTTTGTTCCTTTCAATGTTGGAACCATGTCATCATCTGAGGCCTCAGAAGACAATGGGACATAATCACTGTCCTCACCATGACTGCTTTCTGAAGAAATATCTTCTGATATGCAATCCTCCTGAAATGATACCAAAATATGATGTTTGTCAGATGTTCAATTCAATTCAACTTTATTAATATAACTCAGGGGGGTCCAAACTGGGTCCTGGAGGGCCGGCCTCCTGCAGGTTTAGCTCTCTCCCAGTTGTAACACACCTGGTTGCAATGAAGGGCTCCTTATTGGGCTTTTTCACAATCTTGGTGATGACATCATCATTAGATTCAGGTAAGCTGAAGCAGGGAGGAACTAGAACATGCAGGACACCGGCTCTCCAGGACCGGAGCTGGACACCCCTGATATAACTAGTTAAGTAGGAGGATTCAGTCACATTAGTGGTCTTTGCTGTTGCATTTTGAGTTTTTACTGTTGTATTGTGGCTTTTCCTGTTGTATTGTGATGTTGGCCCTTCTGGGACACCGTGAATTTATTAAATAAACTCTATGTCCATTATTTTGGTATGATCCACGTCAAAATGAGAAATAAGACTTAAAAACAATACATCCCACTTCATCCACTTCTTTCTCCTTTTCCTTGTTCTTCATCTTCTGTGAAGACAAATTGGGAACATTTCACATATTAACAAAAACCTATGTTTCAAGTAAACATACACAAATAAAACAAAAATAAACATCAATTTAACTGGTGGTGTTATCCTGAAACACATTCAGAAATTAGTAACCACACTCTCAAATCATTGAAGACAAAAACATACACTTTTAAAAACTGATATAAAAGTACTGAACCCTATATTTTGTCTACTTACTGGGTTATATCTTAGTAATACTTTTAGTACTGATAAGAACTATCAAATGCTTAATACTAATCAGAACTGTAACTCTCTAAATGCTAGTAAATCAGCCTTTTAAATCTTTAAAAGCCTTTAAATTTTAATCAGTCTTATAAAATGAAGAATCAAATGGAGCTGAAATTGTTTCTTGCTCTTGAAATGATCACCAAAACATCTGCGAGCTCAACAGTTGTGTAGTTTTATGCTGAAAATGTAGTGAGTTTGGTAACCCAGTAATTCCCACGCTCAGTGAATGCAACAGCAGCAATACTGTGGCGCAGACAGAGCAGGTGTTTAATTGATGGCTCCCCTCCCCCACCTCAGACAGCCCGACCTGGAGCTGAACTGAACTCACCGTCTGACATGAATCCTCCATGAAACCATCCAACTCAACCTTCATCACAGACATTTTTACCCTCAGTACTACCAGGTTGACTACACATAAATATATTTATATATTGTGTATTTTTAAATAAATTGATACATTTTTAGTTATTTACTTAGTTAGTTACTTAGTTAGTTACTTAGTTACTTATTGAGACAAAATGTAAGTTCATAACATCTGAAGTACAAGGCCTGATACTCATTAAATGTAGCATGTAGCATCTATGGCGTGAGAGGCTTGAAACTCATAAGCCTGTATCATGTAGCAACTCTGGTGTACCAGGTCTGAATCTCTTTAAATGTAGCATGTAGCATGTAGCATCTCTGGTGTACAAGGCCTGCTACTCTTTAAATGTAGCAGGCAGCATCTCTGGAGTTTGAGGTCTGAAACTCTTTAAATGTAAAGATGCTACATGCTCCATTTAAAGTGTATCAGCCTTCACAAACCAAAGATGCTACATGATACATGCTAAAGAGTTTCAAGCCTCAAACACCAGAGATGAGTCCTGATACTCTTGAAATGTAAAGATGCTAAATGTGTGACCCAACTGTGTTGTTTGGTCCACCACAGAAAGTCCAGTTAAGATGGAGACGGGTTGTGAATGACACAGATGCTACTGGTACAGTATGAGAGTCTGACTGCTTTCAAAAGGTCCAGTGATCATACAAGCGTATCAGTCACTCTCATACTTTCTCATGGTTCTATTGACAATGAGAAGCAACAACACAACACTACTGCTTGGACATGTTTGCTGGATCACATCATGGATGATGGATGGATGGATGGATGGATGGATGGATGGATGGATGGATGGATGGATGGATGGATGATGGATGGATGGATGGATGGATGGATGATGGATGTAATATACAGACATGACTTATGTTCACTCTGGAGGTGAGGACTGATGTTCCCTTCCACAGGGAGAAGCTGCTGGTAGCTCACTCTCTATGTTCCTCTGGAGGTGAGGGGGGAACTCCTGTTCTCACTTTCATTGTCACTTTAATTTGAAAAAAACATATATTCTATTTTCACCAAGATGTTAGTGAGTTAGTTTTACCATTAAATGGCTGCTCCATCCTCACTTCTCCTATAACCAGGCCCAAACACACACACACACACACACACACACACACACACACACACACACACACACACACACACACACACACACACACACACACACACACACACACACACACACACACACACACACACACACACACAAGCACACACACCCACACACATACACACACACACACACACACACACACACACACACACAACAGCCGGCCCTCCTGGGGGTCGTTTGGAGGGTCATAATTTATTAACATGTTATAGATAATATCAAGGGAAAATAGGAGGGTTTTTTCAAATTAAAGTGACTCTCAAAGTGAGAATAGTAGTTTCTTTCAAAATAAAGTGACTATCAAATTGAAAATAGAAGTTTTTTTCTAATTAAAGTGACAATTAAAGTGAAAATAGGAGTTTTTTTCAAAATAAAGTGACTCTCAAAGGGAAAAAAGGAGGGTTTTCTTTTCAAATTAAAGTGACTATCAAAGTGAGAATATGAGTTTATTTCAAATTAAAGTGACTATCAAATTGAAAATAGAAGTTTTTTTCAAATTAACATGACTATCAAAGTGAAAATAGGATTTTTTTTCAAAATAAAGTTTCTATCAAATGGAAAAGAGGAGGGGGGGGTTTCAAATTAAAGTGACAATCAAAGGGAAAATAGGAGGGTTTTTTTTAAAATTAAAGTGACTTTCAAAGTTAGAATATGAGGTTTCTTTCAAATTAAAGCGACTATCAAAGGGAAAATAGGAGTTTTTTTCAAATTAAAGTGACTCTCAAAGTGAGAATAGGAGTTTATTTCAAAATAAAGTGACTATCAATTTGAAAATAGAAGTTTTTTTCCAATTAAAGTACTATCAAAGTGAAAATAGAAGTTTTTTCCTAAATAAAGTGACTATCAAAGGGAAAATAGAAGGGTTTTCTTTTCAAATTAAAGTGACAATCAAAATGAGAATAGGAGTTTATTTCAAAATAAAGTGCCTATCAAAGGGAAAATAGGAGGGTTCTCTTTTCAAATTAAAATTACTATCAAAGTGAGAATAGGAGTTTTTTTCAAAATAAAGTGACTTTCAAAGTAAGAATAGGAGTTTCTTTCAAATTAAAGTGTCTATCAAAGTGAAAATAGGAGGTTTTTTTCAAATTAAAGTGACAATGTGAAAATAGGAGGGTTTTTTTTTTTATTAAAGTGACAATCAACGTGAAAATAGGAGGGTTCTCTTTTCAAATTAAAATTACTATCAAAGTGAGAATAGGAGTTTTTTTCAAATTAAAGTGACTATCAAAGTGAGAATAGGAGTTTTTTTCAAAATAAAGTGACTATCGAAGTGAAAATAGGAGTTTCTTTCAAAATAAAGTGACTATCAAAGGGAAAATAGGAGGGTTCTCTTTTCAAATTAAAATTACTATCAAAGTGAGAATAGGAGTTTTTTTCAAATTAAAATGACTACCAAAGGAAAAATAGGAGGGTTTTTTTCAAATTAAAGTGACTTTCAAAGTGAGAATAGGAGTTTCTTTCAAATTAAAGTGACAATCAAAGGGAAAAAAGGAGTTTTTTTCAAATTAAAGTTACGATCAAATTGAAAAGAGAAGTTTTTTTCAAATTAAAGTGACTATCAAAGTGAAAATAGGAGTTTTTTTTCAAAATAAAGTGTCTATCAAAGGGAAAAGAGGAGGGGTTTTTTCAAATTGAAGTGACTATCAAAGGGAGAATATGAGTTTTCTTTCAAATTAAAGCGACTATCAAAGGGAAAATAGGAGTTTTTTTCAAATTAAAGTGACTCTCAAAGTGAGAATAGGAGTTTATTTCAAAATACAGTTACTATCCAATTGAAAATAGAAGTTTTTTCAAATTAAAGTGACAATCAAAGTGAAAATAGGAGTTTTTTTCAAAATAAAGTGACTATCAAAGGGAAAAAAGGAGTGTTTCCTTTTCAAATTAAAGTGACTATCAAAGGGAACAGAGTTTTTTTCAAATTAAAGTGACTTTCAAAGTGAAAATAGGAGTTTCTTTCAAATTAAAGTGTCTATCAAAGTGAAAATAGGAGTTTTTTTCAAAATAAAGTGACAATCAATGTGAAAGTAGGAGGGTTTTTTTTCAAATTAAAGTGACTATCAAAGTGAGAAGAGGAGTTTATTTCGAATTAAAGTGACTATCAAAGTGAAAATAGGAGGTTTTTTTCAAATTAAAGTGACAATGTGAAAATAGGAGGTTTTTTTTTTATTAAAGTGACAATCAACGTGAAAATAAGAGGGATCTCTTTTCAAATTAAAATTACTATCAAAGTGAGAATAGGAGTTTCTTTCAAATTAAAGCGACTATCAAAGGGAAAAGAGGAGTTTTTTTCAAATTAAAGTGACTTTCAAAGTGAAAATAGGAGTTTCTTTCAAATTAAAGTGTCTATCAAAGTGAAAATAGGAGTTTTTTTCAAAATAAAGTGACAATCAATGTGAAAGTAGGAGGGTTATTTTCAAATTAAAGTGACTATCAAAGTGAGAAGAGGAGTTTATTTCGAATTAAAGTGACTATCAAAGTGAAGAGAGGAGTTTTTTTCAAATTATAGTGTCTATCAAAGGGAAAAGAGTGGGGTTTTTCAAATTAAAGTGACAATTAAAGGGAAAATAGGAGGGTTTTTTTCAAATTAAAGTGACTATCAAAGGGAACATAGGAGTTTCTTTCAAATTAAAGTGACTATCAAAGTGAAAATAGTAGGGTTTTTTCAAATTAAAGTGACTCTCAAAGTGAGAATAGGAGTTTATTTCAAAATAAAGTGACTATCAAATTGAAAATAGAAGTTTTATTTCTAATTAAAGTGACTATCAAAGTGAAAATAGGAGTTTTTTTCAAAATAAAGTGACTATCAAAGGGAAAATAGAAGGGTTTTCTTTTCAAATTAAAGTGACTATCAAAGTGAGAATAGGAATTTATTTCAAATTAAAGTGACAATAAATGTGAAAATAGGAGGGTTTTCTTTTAAAATTAAAATGACTACCAAAGTGAGAATAGGAGTTTATTTCAAATTAAAGTGACTATCAAATTGAAAAGAGAATTTATTTATTAGATTAGATTAGATTAGAATTAGATTTCATTTCTCTGAATGTATCTACTATGTCGTTGAAGAGTTTTTCTAGGATTTGGGAGAATTGTGGGTCTGTAGTCTGTGAAGTGTGTCTGTTTTCAATAACAGTATCCTTACTGGAAGCCTGTTGAATGATACTATGTAGAACCTTCTATGTACTGCTGACATGGTCTTTATTGTTTTCTGGTACTTTCTTAAAAGAATTCTTCTTACATTTTCTCATCATATGAGTGAATTTAGTTTTACATTTCTTGTATTTATTTTCCATCTCCTTCGTTCATCATTTATTGGATTCTCTATGTCATGTATTCTTCTCCTTGGATGCATTTTTTAAGCCCTTTGTCATCCATTAAACATCTTTATATTTCACTTTCTCTCGTATTTATAAATGAGTTCCCAGTCATCTGATTGTACCTCAATAACTAGTTTTTCCAGGGACTGCTCTGTTTTGACTCATTTGTGTTGACATCTATCTGTTGTCTGTTTTAATGTTTCTGTTATTTTTATTGTAAACAGTAAAAAAACTAAAACAAACAGACATGAAATCACTGATATCATTGACTAATACACCACTTACTTTGATATTAGCTATAACATGTGTAAATAAATTATGACCCTCCAAACGACCCCCAGGAGGCCCGGCTGTTGTGTGTGTGTGTGTGTGTGTGTGTGTGTGTGTGTGTGTGTGTGTGTGTGTGTGTGTGTGTGTGTGTGTGTGTGTGTGTGTGTGTGTGTGTGTGTGTGTGTGTGTGTGTGTGTGTGTGTGTGTGTGTGTGTGTGTGTGTTTGGGCCTGGTTATAGGAGAAGTGAGGATGGAGCAGCCATTTACTGGTAAAACTAACTCACTAACATCTTGGTGAAAATAGAATATATGTTTTTTTCAAATTAAAGTGACAATGAAAGTGAGAACAGGAGTTCCCCCCTCACCTCCAGAGGAACATAGAGAGTGAGCTACCAGCAGCTTCTCCCTGTGGAAGGGAACATCAGTCCTCACCTCCAGAGTGAACATAAGTCATGTATGTATATTACATCCATCATCCATCCATCCATCCATCCATCCATCCATCCATCCATCCATCATCCATCATCCATCATCCATCATCCATCCATCCATCATCCATCCATCCATCCATCCATCCATCATCCATCATCCATGATGTGATCCAGCAAACATGTCCAAGCAGTAGTGTTGTGTTGTTGCTTCTCATTGTCAATAGAACCATGAGAAAGTATGAGAGTGACTGATACGCTTGTATGATCACTGGACCTTTTGAAAGCAGTCAGACTCTCATACTGTACCAGTAGCATCTGTGTCATTCACAACCCGTCTCCATCTTAACTGGACTTTCTGTGTACACATATGATTTTGTGTTTTCATCTGTGGACTGGTGGCTAGTGAGTGTGTTGCCTTCAGTGGCAAAGGGAAATAAAACCTCTGCATGAAGAGGAATCATGGAGCCTCCCCCTTCTCAGCTCCAAGTGTCCAAATCTGAACAGCTGGTCTGGGCTCTGAGTGGAAGCTGAGGTGGTCATGTGCCTGGGCCTCCAGTCTAATCCACTCCACTCCAAGTCCAAGTGTAAAACTCAGTCAGTCAGTCAGTCAGTCAGTCAGTCAGTCAGTCAGTCAGTCAGTCAGTCAGTCAGTCAGTCAGTCAGTCAGTCAGTCAGTCAGTCAGTCAGTCAGTCAGTCAGTCAGTCAGTCAGTCAGTCAGTCAGTCAGTCAGTCAGTCAGTCAGTCAGTCAGTCAGTCAGTCAGTCAGTCTGTCTGTCTGTCTGTCTGTCTGTCTGTCTGTTTCTTTCTTTCTCTCTCTCTCTCTCTCGCTCTCTCTCACGGTGCAACCTCAGCTCCGCCCACTGCTCCCAGAGTCCAGATCCATATTTCACTTTCTCTTGTATTGTTTGATTGTACACTCATAGTGACAGGGCGTCTTTTCCTTTATAAATGAGTTCCCAGTCATCCGATTGTACCTCAATAACTAGTTTATCCAGGGATTCCTCTCTTCTGACTCATTTGTAATGATATCTATCTGTTGTCTGTTTTAATCTTTCTGTGGTTTTTATTGGAAATAGTAAAAAAACAAACAGACATGAAATCACTGATATCATTGACTAATAAGCCCTTGTACGTTTTATTTTATTCTTTTATTTCTTTTATTTGCTGATTGTTTAATCTGAATGTTTAATCTGTTCCACCTCTTTAAGCTACATCAATAACCAATGTAATACGCCCCCTGGATTTGGACACCACAGTCACACGGTCAAAGAGCAAGTCAGCCTTGCTGCTGCCCCCTGCTGGCCGCGCCCCGTCACTATCTGTCAAATCCTGTTACAGAGTGCTCTGGTGTCTGTGGGAAAAACTTGAAACTGAGCAAGATGACTATTGCAGCAACACGTCATCAGTAGGATAAAACTAAGCTGTCTCTTGATGGTCTACGACAGGGTGTCCAAACTGGGTCAGAGAGTGCTGGTGTCCTGCATGTTTTAGTTCTCTGCCTGCTTCAGCATACCTGAATCTAATGATAACGTCATCACCAAGGTTGTGAAAAAGAACAATAATGAGCCTTTCATCACAAAGTGGATGGGAGAGGCACCGGATGGAGATCAACGGAGATCAAAGCCGGAGGAAATCTTGGATCTGAGCATCTCCATGGCAAAAGGCACTGATCTCCTTTGATCTGATAGGAGATCAGCACTGGAGCCATGGAGATGCTGAGATCAAAGGATATCAGCTTTATTCAACCTTCAGCATTCACACTTGCATTTTCTTCTGGAAATATAAACATCTAGTAATTATTATTATCATAACAGGCCTCTGATATCTGGAGGAGTCAGACCTTTCAAGGCTTTAAAAACAAGCAGTAGCATTTTAAAATCTCTTCTAAAACTGACAGGCAGTCAGTGAAAGGAAGAAGGGATTGGTGAAATGTGGTCCCTCCTCCTGGTGCCTGTTAAAAAGCTGGTAGCAGCATTCTGCTCCAGCTACAGTCTTTGAACATTGAGCCTACTGATGCCAGAATAAAGGGAGTTACAGTAATCCAGCCTGGACCAGATGAAGGCATGTATTACTTTCTCCAGGTCTGCTGGGGAGATGAATGACCTGGTCTTTACTAGTCGTCTCAGCTGAGCAAAGCAGGATTGGACTACCTTGGTCACCTGACAGTCAAAGGACAGGTCGGAGTCGAACACCACACCTAAATTGTGGGCCTCTTTTCAAACATTGCTCAATGACCTACCAAGACTAGAGCAAAGGTTGTTAAAACCACCAGAACTGGGTCCATTGGGGGCGATCAAAAGGATTTCAGGTTTTAAACCGTTCAGCTGTAAAAAGTTTTTGGACTTCGGTTCTTTACTTTTGTGAGGCAGGACAGGATAGAGGCAGAGTCCGTAGAGCAAGGCTTTATAGGGAAGTTCAGTTGAGTGTCGTCTTCATAAAAATGAAAGTTAACATTAAGGCCACCCAAAACAGAGCCTTGAGGGACACCACAACAAAGAGCAGCACAAGAGGAAGAGGTCTCTCCAAGCTGAACTGAAAATGATCTGTCTGATAAATACCAGGAAAACTAGTTAAGAGCAACACCAGTGATGTCAACATGATTTTTCAGAGGGTTAATTAAAATCTTATGATTGACTGTATCAAATACTGAGTGATGGTCACAGCGCCTCCTTTGGTGTATTTTTAGCGTTGCATTACCTGGTGTCAGGTGTACTGCAGGAAAATATTTACATTTGATAGCAGTCTGATAAAAACATAAAAAAAAAAAAAATTAAAATACAGGTTTGATTTTGATCTGAAAGAAATCAGACATCACAGTATTAATGAATAACCGTTAGCCGCGACTTTTATCTGACCAGGTTTGAGCACATTGTTGGTAAACTGCAGGTTGTGTGGCTGAGAGGTCCAAGGTGCTGGATTAAGGCTCCAGTCTCTCAGGAGGTGTGGGTTCAAAACCTTCCTCAAATGAGACACTGTCATCAGTTCTGCTCCTGGTACATTGGAGACTTACTCTTAGATCAGGGGAGTCCAAACTCAGATCCTGAAGGGCCTCAGCCCTGCATGTTTTTTATGTCTCCCTTCTTTAACCCTCCTGAATGGTTCATCACCACATTCAGCACAAAGCTCCATAAGGAGCCACTCATTGCAATCAGCCATGTTGAAGCAGGGAGACGTGGAAAACATGCAGGACTGAGGCCCTCCAGGAACTGAGTTTGAGACCCTGATCTAGAGCATGATCTTTGACCCCATCAGCTCCCTGGGAGCTTCACCCTGTCATCAACTCATTCATACTCATCCTGTTTGAAATAAATCCTTTCCACCACTCAGTATGTGCCGGTACGTTATGATACAGTACGGGTTTTCATGTGTTTTCACTGACTAAAGTTGTGGATGGTACTGAAAGTACTGTACCAAACCGTCACCCTCATGCTTGATGATGTGGACTTGTTGGGTTTCTCCTGTAAAAACACCAAGAAATGACTGTGTTGTATTTGGTGCTATATAAGTAAAGTTGAACTGAATTAATGCAGTGAGGCACTGCTGGGATTTGAACCCAGGATCTCCTGTTTACTAGACAGGTACTTTGACCAGCTAAGCCACAGCGCCTCCTTTAGTGCAGTTCAGTACTGCATTACCTGGTGTCAGAACTTGTTAAAGTGAAACTCAGAGAGCAGAGGGCATCGTACAGGTGTTCCTCACCTGTTGAACTAATGCTGGATTTACAGAAGAGTGGCTTCATGACAGCTGGGGAACATCTGGACCTGATGTCACAAAGACTCCACACTGTGACATCACTGTGATGTCACAATGTGGAAGCATGGTAACAGACACATGACACTGACACAGCGTAACCCAGGATCCAGACAAGTGTAACCAGTGTGGATCAGGGCTGCTCCATGTGATGTGATCAGCTGAAACAGATGTTAACCAGGTGTGAACGGCCCAGAAAGACCTGAGGAGACACACAAGCTGAAGAGGCTCTGACAGAACTCACTCAGAAACCTGAGTCACTTCTCTGTCTGACAAAACAAACTCCTCCACTTCTTATCATCTTCTTATCATTCTGATCATCCTGTCTTCTATCAGCTGTTCTTGTGATGATGTTTTGACGCTCCGCCCCCCGTGTGAGCCTGTTTGTTTGTTGGAATATTAATTCCTCACTGTGACGGCAGCTTTTGTTGTCCTGGTGTTACTATGTTGTATCACTGGATCAAGGTGACTGTTACTCAGTACTACACTTATTATACAGTTCTTTACATGTGTGATCAGAGTCCTGCCCTGATCAATTCCATAGACCAATATACAGTCACAGTGATAGCGCCACCTGGTGGATGGACAGGATGTTCTGCAGAATGACGCAGTATTTCAACTTTTTTCAAAGATCAGGATGAAAAAATATCTTAACATTGTTTTCTGACTTTTTATCAAAATCCATGCAATTTGTCATGAGTGGAACTAAAACTCTTCTGTAGTAACAAGTTGGTCTGAGTTTCTTAAAGAAACAAACATATTCAATGTTTTTACAGTTTGGATGTGATATTATCAGATAGTTCCGTCAATTCTTAAAATAAAAGAAGTGACCCCCACAAGTAGGTCAAGAAGCTTATGTTCTCTACTGCATGAATTTATTGATTTTTATGTATGTATGTATGTATGTATGTGTGTATGTATGTATGTACAGTGAAGAAAAAATAAGTATTAGAAGAGCCTGCTATTTTGCAAGTTCTCCCACTTAGAACTCATGGAGGGTCTGACATGTTCATGGGAGGAGCATGTCCACTGTATGAGAGATAACCTAAAAAGAAAAATCCAGAAATCACAATCTATGATTTTTTAACAATTTATTGGTGTGATACAGCTGAAAATAAGTATTTGAACACCTGCCTATCAGCTAGAATTCTGACCCTCAAAGACCTGTTAGTCCGCCTTTAAAAGTCCTCCTCCACTCCACTGGATTATCCTGAATCAGATGCACCTGTGTGAGGTCGTTAGCTGCATAAAGACACCTGTCCACCCCATCCAATCAGTAAGACCCAAACATTCAGCATGGCTGAGAGCAAAGAGCTGTCCAAAGACACCAGAGACAAAACTGTACAACTCCACAAGGCTGGAAAGGGCTACGGAGAAATTGCAAAGCAGCTTGGTGAAAAAAGGTCCACTGTTGGAACCAGCATTAGAAAATGGAAGAAGCTAAACATGACGGACAGTCTCAATCGGAGTGGAGCCCCATGCAAGATATCACCTGGTGGGGTCTCAGTGAGGCTAAGAAAGGTGAGGAATCAGCACAGGACTACACGGCAGGACTTGGTCAATGACCTGAAAAGAGCTGGGACCTCTGTTTCCATGGCCACTGTTGGTAATACACTAAGACGTCATGGTTTGAAATCATGCATGGCACGGAAGGTTCCCCTGCTTAAACCAGCACATGTTAAGGCCCGTCTTAAATCCAATTGAAAATCTTTGGAGGGAGCTGAAAGTCCGTGTTACTCAGCGACAGCCCAGAAACCTGACTGATCTAGAGAAGATCTGTGTGGAGGAGTGGGCCAACATCCCTCCTGCAGTCTGTGCAAACCTGCTGAAGAACTACAGGGAACGTTTGACCTCTGTAACTGCAAACAAAGGCTACTCTACCAAATATTAACCTTGGTGTTCAAATACTTATTTTCAGCTGGATCACACCAATAAATTGTTAAAAAATCATAGATTGTGATTTCTGGATTTTTCTTTTTAGGTTATCTCTCATACAGTGGACATGCTCCTACCATGAACATTTCAGACCCTCCATGATTTCTAAGTGGGAGAACTTGCAAAATAGCAGGGTGTTCAAATACTTATTTTCTTCACTGTATATTTACAACATTGTCCATTTTAACCAAATGTCTGTATCATGAAATAATATAAATGACCTTTTACTTTAAATTACAATTAAACTGTGATCTTGAAATCACAGTACACTAAGCATGGCTTTTACTGCTCATCAACGTTCCTGGTACTTCCATCTGATTACAACAGTTACTTCTGATTTACCACACCTTGTCTTTTAGTTCTTTCAAAGTAAAAGCATAACCACTATACTACCATTACAACATAAAAAAACTTACTCATGAACCATTGTAAAAAAAAATAACTTAATATCCAGGTAATTTACAAAGTCTATTTTCTGACATATTTGTATCGCTGCTAATCTCTTGTTGGTCATGCTGAGGTGATACAGTGGAGCATTTTCACTCTTTCTCTTCTTTATTCATTCAGATTGTCTGATTCTGATCAAAGTAAAGATCAAAGTTAAACAGCAAACACTATGTACAAAGTGTGTGTGTGTGTGTGTGTGTGTGTGTGTGTGTGTGTGTGTGTGTGTGTGTGTGTGTGTGTGTGTGTGTGTGTGTGTGTGTGTGTGTGTGTGTGTGTGTGTGTGTGTGTGTGTGTGTGTGTGTGCGGCGGTGGATTAGTGAAGGAGGGGGAGAGAGAGAAGGGAGTTAAAAAGTTCTGGGCCGGTCCACGTGAGTTAACACGCGGCTCCTTGTGTCTCCGTACGAAGTCCTGCGTCTGGATGGACGTGAATCCGTCTTGGAGACGGTGTGTCTTCACAGGTCGGACTTTTATACCGGTGCATCATGGTCCGGCTCCCTGCTGTGCTCACCATGGCCTTGGCCAATCAGAGTGGGGTTGGCTTCAGAGTTTCCGGGGCATTTTCTACGGCTGTGGGTGGAGTTGGTGGATCCCCCTGGTGGTGAGGTGCAGGGATGCAGCTTCCAGGGAGGGGTGGCCGTGGACCCCCTGGTGGGGGTCACATGACCAACGGTGAACTTTTCCAGTGGCGACCAAATGTTCCTTTGTCCTGAGGGGGTGAGCCATGGAGGCCAAGCCCAACACAATGAACCAACACATAAAGAGGAGGAGGAGGAGGAGGAGGAGGAAGAGGAGGAGCAGGAGGAGGAGGAGGAGAAGGAGGAGGAGGAGAAAGAAGAATAGGAGGAGGAGGAGGAAGAGGGGGAGGAGGATAAGGAGGAGGACGAAGAGGAAGAGCAGGCCGAGGAGGAGGAGGATGAGGAAGAGGAAGAGGAGGAGGAAGAGGAGGAGGAGAAGCAGTCCGAGGAGGAGGAGCAGGCCGAGGAGGAGGAGTAGGAAGAGGAAGAGGAGGAGCAGCAAGAGGAGAAGCAGGCCGAGGAGGAGGAGGAGAAGGAAGAGGAGCAGGAAGAGGAGGAGGAGGAGGAGGAGGCAAAGGAGGAGGACGAAGAGGAAGAGCAGGCCGAGGAGGAGGAGGAGGAGGAGGAGGAGGAGGAGGAGGAGGAAGAGGAAGAGGAAGAGGAAGAGGAAAAGGAAGAGGACGAGGGAGAGGAAGGGGAGGAGGAGGAGGAAGAGGAAGAGGAGGAGGAAGAGGAGGAGGAAGAGGAGGAGAAGGAGGAGTAGGAAGAGGAGGAGGAGGAGCAGTCCGAGGAGGAGCAGTCCGAGGAGGAGAAGCAGGCCGAGTAGGAGGAGGAGGAGGAAGAGCAGGAGCAGGATGAAGAGGAAGAGGAAGAGGAAGAGGTTTAGTCCACACAGTGATGGTTCTGCGTCACATCCAGAAGAACCCTGGTTCAATGCTGGACTCTCACAGCGTCCTCTCTGCTCTCCTCAGTGGATCTTCAGGACATATAGTGTCTCCGACCTGACATGTGCATCAGCCAGAAATCCTCAGAGCCCACCCCCCTCCTGCAGAGAGATGAGAGAGATGAGAGGTGATGAGGAGAGTCTCTGTGGAGCAGCCAGGACTTCAGTCCTGTCCACAGCAGCAGCTCAGAGCTCATGAAGGACCACCACTGTCAGACCAACACAACAAGCCTGAGGCTCCTCTGATTGGCTGACTGTGTCCTCTGCTGTCCAATCCTGAAGCTGCTCAGCGTTCTCCTCTCACAGCCTCACAGAGCAGTCAAACTCTGGATCTTTGTTCTCACACTAACTGTGTTTAGTAGAAACCTGCTGGAAGCAGCATGGACTCACTCCAACATCTACTGACCTGAGAGTCTGCAGGCTGCAGTCTGGACTCTGCTGAAGATCAACCAGCTGCTGCACATCTGGATCCTCAAGGTGGTTGTATTCCAGGTAGAGCTCCTTCAGGTGGGAGGGGTTGGACTTCAGAGCTGAGGCCACAGAAGAACAGCTGATCTCTGACAACCTGCAGAGCCTCAACCTGAATAAAGAGAGAAAGAAGCAGAATGAATGAGGAGAACCAATCAGATGTGTTGATGGAGAAATGAGCAGCTCCACATTACTGTGTCCTGATCAAGGAGCTGTTCTGTTGTTGTGGATCTTCATCACACTCATCCTCCACATGTCAGCACAACATTGCCACTCCTCCTCATGTCCACACACATCAGTAACAAGCTGCTGAGCTCAGTCCATCTCTCACTGCAGGATCAGAGTCTCACATCACAGCTGCTCACAAACATTTCTCCTTCTACAACAGTAACAGACAGTCAACTGACCCCAGAGTCTCCAGACTACAGAGTGGACTCTCCAGAAAACCACACAGCTGCTCAACTCCTGAATCCTGCAGCTGGTTCTCACTCAGGTCCAGATGTTTCAGATGTTTCAGGAGGGAGGGGTTGGACTTCAGAGCTGAGGCCACAGAAGAACAGCTGATCTCTGACATCCTGCAGCCCCTCAACCTGAATAAAGAGAGAAAGAAGTGAGATTAGAGGACAAAGTTTGATGTTGAAGTCATTGAGACTGAAGAAGGTTCAGACTGGAAGAGTTTAGAAATGTAAAGTCCAAACAGCTGAAGCCACCAGGAGGAGAAGAGTCTCATCAACATGCTGATCACTAACATGCTGCAGAGCTCAGTCCATCTCTGTCCTCCAACATCTGGATCACAACACACACACACACACACACACACACACACACACACACACACACACACACACACACACACACACACACACACACACACACACACACACACACACACACACACACACACACACAAGTATTCCGATATTGTTTTATTTCTTTTCTAAAAGTTATAAAACTTCCATACTGAACTTCAAATCCTTCAACATTTGTTTCCTGAATATTTTCTAACTTTGTTGTATATTTGAGTGGAGCTGTTGGTAGAATTAAGGGTTAAACGTCAGTCTGTCATACAAATATGGACAAAACATGATATTCAGCAGCGTGCATGGACATTCTGGGCCACAGGTGCTCAGTGTAAAATAAGGAACCATGTGCAGCGTGTGGTTCCACCTGTTGTGTTATTATAGTAGTGTGAGATTAAAAAAACAACCTTACAGCCACATGTTGTAAGTAAATGTAAATTTATTTCAATATTGGCAGATTTTTAAACCCCCCCCCCCCCCAAAATGGCAGTGTCTTGAAACAGTCCTAACTTTAGTAAACAGAAAAGTCTTGAGTGGAACCTTAAAAGTAGAGACTGTTTCAGTATCCCTACCTGAAACTGGGATCTGGTTCCACATGAGAGGAACCTGAAAGCTGAAAGCTCTGCCTCCATTCTACTTTTAGAAAAGCTAGGAACCTCCAGTAAGCCAGCACTCTGAGAACCAAGAGTTCTTCTGGGGAGATCTGGGACCAGCAGTTCTTTAAGATCTGATGGAACCTGGTTGTTCAGAGCGTTCTAAGTTAGAAGGAGGATTTTAAATTCTCTTCTAGATTGAACAGGGAGCCAATGAAGCGAGGTTAGTATTGGAGTGAGGGGATCTCTGGTGCTGGTTCTTGTCACGACTCTGGCTGCAGCATTTTGAACCAGTTGAAGACTTTTGAAGCAGTTATTGTTTCACCATGATAATAGGGAGTTACAATAGTTACTCTGGAAGTAACTAATGATGGATTACTTTTTCAGCATCACTCTGAGTCAGCATGTTTCTAATGTTGGAAATATTACGGAGGTGAAAAAAGGCCGTCCTGCAGATTGTTTAATGTGGAGTTGAAGGATAAATCCTGGTCTAAAAGAACTCCCAGGTTCCTCACAGTGGTACTGGAGGACAAAGTAATACCATCTAGAGTACTAGATCTTTAGATCATTTCTCTCTCACATGTTTTGGACCAAATATAATAATTTCAGTTTTATCAGAGTTCAGGAGCAGGAAATTACGGCTCATCCAACCTTTATGTCTTCAAGACAAACTTCTAGTTCAGAACGTTGGTTATTATGGTCTGGTTCCATAGATAAATACATTTGTGTGTCATCTGCATAACAATGGAAGTTCATCGAGTGTTTTTTAATTCTATTCCCTTCAGGAAGCATGTACAAGGTGAAAAGTATAGGATTAGGTGTGATTTTAGTGTGATTGTGAAAAAACAGCTGCAGTGAATCCACTTAAAAATGACCCAGTAGAACCTGGGGTTCCCCGGCTAGTTCAGTAGGTAGAACATGAGACTCGCACTCTCAAGGTAGAGGGTTCATGTCTCACACCGGGCGTCACCTTCCTGTGGGCTCACCACCTCCAGGAAGGTTCTTACTGGGTGTGATGTGATCTGGGTGACAGTGATCAGACTGACACCCCCGTGACCTGGAAACGGATAGATGGATGGATGGATGGATGGATGGATGGAGAACCTGGGGTCATGTAGGAATGGACAGGACAGGAATGTGCTGCAGTTTGCTGAAAACCATTAGATTTTCATTTTAAAGAAATGTTCTGCCTGTTCAGTAATATAGTGTATTGTGTGATTTAAGTGTGTAATTGTGAACAATGTTGATGTTGTCGATGGTCACGTCAATATGGGACACAGACAGCACAGTGCACTATTCTTTTTTCTTTTAAATGAACATAAGCTGCTCCCACCAAACCTAAAAACAAAAATACATTTGTACATATACAGTTTAGGCCACCCTTGTCTATAAGTACAGAGGCCCGCGTTGTACCAGAGCATGCATTTTACTGTGGGATTGTGGGGTTTTGTGTTTGTTGTGTTTTTTAAGAAAAACTAGTTTTAAAATTCCCCTCCCCCGACAGAGGGAGGGGAAGTGAGTGAGAGAAAGAGAGAGAGCGATGTGGGGGGCAGGGCAAGTGAAGTACTGCAGCAATACGCAGACACTGAGGGTTTTGTCTCTGTTGATAGTATTTGCTGGTTATGATTCTGAGGAGAGGAGATTTTCCTCTGAGGAGGATGTTGCTCGGCCACTGAGCGCAGCAGCCAGAGTTACGTGATGCACCTGAACGCATCACCCCTGTATCGTCAGCATGAAGATCGTTTATCTGTAAAAATCCATAAATGAGCATCATTGTTGAAGCCGCTGGGTTTAAAGTGTGTGAAACAAGTAGGGGCTTATAGTCCAGAAATTACAGAAAGTTCTGGTACGTGCCTCACGTTAGAAAAACTTCTTGTATGCTGAGGGGTAAAATTTAAAAGTTCTGGTACTGTATACTGGTGAATACCAGCCCACTTAAAGCACTGTTTTAAACTCTAAATGTATTTTTGGGATCTTGTACAGTAAAGTGTGAATATTTCATTCCAAACCCTTCAACATTTGTTTCCTGAATATTTTATAACTTTGGTTTTACATCTGAGCGAAGCCGTTTGGAAAATACAGGGTTAAACATAGAAATATACAACATAGAACCTAGCACAACGTGTGAATGTTCCTGGTGATGTTTTAATGTGTTCTGTTATTTTCATTGGTTCCTGTTGCTGTCTGTTGTTGTGATTGGTTAGACTGAAGAAAAGGATTAATGCTGTGCACCTGCAGACCACAGAGACCTAGTCTGAGTATTAACAGTGAAACAATAGATCAGTTCTATTGTAGATGGACTTTATCACCCTGGAAGTCAGAGCAAGAGGCAGAAGAGCTGATTTGGACTTTTGATAAGTTTCACTGGAAGATTGTTGAATTAGGAGATTAAAGGACGTCTGAAGTCTCTGGTAGCACGAGGAGGACGCATGCTGAGGGACGACTGCACCTGAACGTCTCACCTGGACCTCATTTATTCTTCTTTTCTCCTTTTGACATCCTGAGGATTTATGTTTTCTCTTCAGGACCTCCACACTAACCTGTGTGTGTGTGTGTGTGTGTGTGTGTGTGTGTGTGTGTGTGTGTGTGTGTGTGTGTGTGTGTGTGTGTGTGTGTGTGTGTGTGTGTGTGTGTGTGTGTGTGTGTGTGTGTGTGTGTGTGTGTGTGTGTGCGTGCGTGCGTGCGTGCGTGTGTGGACCATTGACTGTAGGTAATGTAAATTGAAGTGATTGTTGTTGCCTTGTGGAGAAAAGGTGGAGGTTAGTAGAAAGTTCAAATGTTTCAGGTTTGAGTTTTTCATTATTTGAGGTGTTTGTTTGGTTGTTTAGTTTGGTATAAAGTTCTTTCTAAAAATAGTTGTTGAACTCCATAGTTCATTTAAAAAAGCCTTTAGTTTGTAGTGTGTGTTTTACTGTAAATAAATATGTGTTTGCTCTATAAACAAAACCATATTTGTCTGGGTCTGGTCCTTTATGTAACTGTGTGAATATTTCTCATGGGTTTATCAGAAGGCTCATTTGAGTGTCACCCCCTACTGGTAAACCTTGGTGGTCTCTACCTGCTAAGGAACTCGACCACCCCAGCCTTTAAGTCAAAGCTCCTCTAATTCAATTCAGAGCAATAATACTTTAGAGAGCGAGGCTGCTCCAGGAGCTGAAATGAGCAGCTGATCATATTTAGAAGAGCCTGATCAGACTGATCCTTGTTGTCCAGCTCTTCTTCTTAAGAAGGTTGGAGCCCCGAGGAAGTGAAAGAAGAAGGAGCTTCTTATTGTCACTGATGTGATCTTTGTTCTTTTGGAGCTGAATTGATGTGACAGCAAACAGAAGCAGTGTCCAGTGGGAGGACAAGTCAACAGCCAAGGTTACTGGACATCAAGCCAACAAGTCCAGAGTTTGAGAGTGAGGGAGAGTTTGGAGCTCCAGCTGGGAGATCAGTGACTCTTCATCCAGGAGAGATCAGCCTGCTTTGAAAGCTGAAGCTCAACATGGAGCGTGTCAGAGGTTGACGGAGAATTCTCCACTGCAGCACCTTGCTTCTTCTACCAAGCTTTGAAATGTGGAGCTCCACACGGCTCTGCCACAGTCACAGGACTAAAGCCCAGAGAAGAAGTCTCAGTTTCTCATGGAGATCCTCAGTGTGGATCATCTCATATCAGCCTGATGTCTGACCTTTAGTGTCAACACAACTTTCACTGCACACAAACTCAAACATGGAGTCTGACCTCAGAGTCTCCAGACTACAGAGTGGACTCTCCAGAAAACCACACAGCTGCTCAACTCCTGAATCCTGCAGCTGGTTCCTACTCAGGTCCAGATGTTTCAGATGTTTCAGGAGGGAGGGGTTGGACTTCAGAGCTGAGGCCACAGAAGAACAGCTGATCTCTGACAACCTGCAGAACTCCAACCTGAATAAAGAGAGAAAGCAGCAGATTGAATGAGGAGAACCAATCAGATGTGTTGATGGAGAAATGAGCAGCTCCACATTACTGTGTCCTGATCAATGAGCTGTTCTGTTGTTGTGGATCTTCATCACACTCATCCTCCACATGTCAGCACAACATTGCCACTCCTTCTCATGTCCACACACATCAGTAACAAGCTGCTGAGCTCAGTCCATCTCTCACTGCAGGATCAGAGTCTCACATCACAGCTGCTCACAAACCTGTTTCAGGAGGGAGGGGTTGGACTTCAGAGCTGAGGCCACACAAGAACAGCTGATCTCTGACAAACTGCAGCCCCTCAACCTGAATAAAGAGAGAAAGTTTGGAAAGACAAAGGTTCCAGATGTGTGTCAGTAGTTTGGAGATAAACTCAATCACCCTCTTTACTGTTTTCATCTCCATTTAGTCTCAATCTGAAGATTTGGTTTTACGTTTGATAATAATTTCTATGATTTCTTCCTTACTAATGAAATGTCTCTGGGTCTTTCTCTTTACACTCTTTAATAGATTCCATGTGTCTTTAATAGGATTCTGCTTTTCTTAGATTTCACCACTTTTATTTTTGTAGATATATGAAAATTGTCACAGTAGTAGTTGAAGTATTTTTATATTTCACATATTTATTTTGTCCCCCCGCTAGCTCACTTGGTAGAGCATGAGACTCACAATCTCAGGGTAGTGGGTTCGTGTCCTGCACCACCTTCCTGTGGGCTCACCACCTGCAGGAAGGTTCTTAATCAGGTGCTATGTGATCTGGGTGCTCAGTGCTCAAACTGTCACCCATGTCACCAACCTGGAAATGGATAAGTGGAAGAAAATGGATGGACATATTTATTTGCCACTTCTTTAGTTTTGTGTTTTATAGATTCTCTGTATCATGTATTTTTCTTTTTGACAGAATCTTTAAATCCTTCTTTGATCAATAGAAGATCTTTGTTATTGTTTTCTTTGTTTAACATTTCTTCCTAATTCTGCATTTCTTACAGCTTTATTCACATTGTTGTCTAGATATTCTGATTCCCAGTCACTTGTAATAAATAGCTCTTTTCCACCAGCTCCTACTCAGCCTTACTCCACTTGACCCTACTGGCCTTGCCTCTACTCCACTCAGCCTCACTTGTTTTCCATTACAATAGAACGACCACGGCGTGGGCGGAGTCATCGGAGCTTTCCCCATCATGCACAAGTAATCACCCCGATGTGATGCTTCACTGTCCGGTGTTTCGGTTTCACTGGTGCTCCTGTTAACTGGTGACTTCTGCCACAAGCTGTTAGTAGCTACTGATGTTAAAATAAGAAAAACAAACCAGACGATACTTTAAATTCTAATGGAGATGTAGTTAAACAGCGTTCACCAGGACAGCTGCGGACTTTGGTCCTTTTTTGTTTTTTATTGTGTTCAGGTTAAAAAAATGGCGGATGAATGAGCAGCCTGCCGTCTTCTCGTCTTCGCTCGCTTGGAACCTGAGTGTACTACGGTCTACCATGAAAGTACCTGGTAGCAGGGACCATCATGTAGTGGAAAAGTGTCAAAAGTGAGTAGAGTCAAGTGGAGTAAGGCTGAGGAGGTGGAGCAGCACCTTAACCTATTTAAGGTGCCGCTCTGGTGAGGACAGGTAACTTGTTTAGAACGTATTCAGGAGCAACACTGATCAGGTCCAATCAGCAGTTTTTCCTTTGGACATGTCAAAGTATTTATTTGAGATCCACAGTCCAATTGTTGATTCCTGTCCTCAATGACTCGCCCAATACTGAGTTCCTCTACCACAATAAATGTTTCCTCCTACTGCCACTCTCCCTGGCCCGGTTCACAAACTGTGTCTGCACACCTGGCATCGATTAGGTGGAGGCTTTAGAACCTCCACCTTGCCCTAGCTCCACATAGTGGGCAAACATACATTCTAAACCCAAATGGCCAGTCAATAGGAGGGCACACACAAACCGAAACAAACAAACCCATATGAAACCTTAAAGAGGTGGAACAGATTAGACATTCAGATGAAACAATCAGCAAATAAAAGTCAAATTAAGAAAACGTACAAGGGCTTATTAGTCAATGATATCAGTGATTTCATGTCTGTTTGTTTTCTTACTATTTCCAATAAAAACCACAGAAAGATTAAAACAGACAACAGATGGATATCATTACAAATGAGTCAGAAGAGAGGAATCCCTGGATAAACTAGTTATTGAGGTACAATCGGATGACTGGGAACTCATTTATAAAGGAAAAGACGCCCTGTCACTATGAGTGTACAATCAAACAATACAAGAGAAAGTGAAATATGGATCTGGACTCTGGGAGCAGTGGGCGGAGCTGAGGTTGCACCGTGAGAGAGAGAGAGAGAGAGAGTGGACCAAGATAGAGACTGAGGCTGAGACTGAGTATTACACTCGGACTCGGATTTGGAGCGGAGTGGATTAGTCTGGAGGCCCAGGCACATGACCACCTCAGCTTCCACTCAGAGCCCAGACCAGCTGTTCAGATTTGGACACTTGGAGCTGAGAAGGGGGAGGCTCCATGATTCCTGTTAATGCATATTTTATTTCCCTTTGACACTGAAGGCAACACACTCACTAGTCACCAGTCCATAGATGAAAACACAAAATCATATGTGTACACAGAAAGTCCAGTTAAGATGGAGACGGGTTGTGAATGACACAGATGCTACTGGTACAGTATGAGAGTCTGACTGCTTTCAAAAGGTCCAGTGATCATACAAGCGTATCAGTCACTCTCATACTTTCTCATGGTTCTATTGACAATGAGAAGCAACAACACAACACTACTGCTTGGACATGTTTGCTGGATCACATCATGGATGATGGATGATGGATGATGGATGATGGATGGATGGATGGATGGATGGATGGATGGATGGATGGATGGATGGATGGATGGATGGATGGATGGATGGATGGATGTAATATACAGACATGACTTATGTTCACTCTGGAGGTGAGGGCTGATGTTCCCTTCCACAGGGAGAAGCTGCTGGTAGCTCACTCTCTATGTTCCTCTGGAGGTGAGGGGGGAACTCCTGTTCTCACTTTCATTGTCACTTTAATTTGAAAAAAACATATATTCTATTTTCACCAAGATGTTAGTGAGTTAGTTTTACCAGTAAATGGCTGCTCCATCCTCACTTCTCCTATAACCAGGCCCAAACACACACACACACACACACAAACAACAGCCGGGCCTCCTGGGGGTCGTTTGGAGGGTCATCATTTATTTACACATGTTATAGATAATATCAAAGTAAGTGGTGTATTAGTCAATGATATCAGTGATTTCATGTCTGTTTGTTTTAGTTTTTTTTACTATTTACAATAAAAACCACAGAAACATTAAAACAGACAACAGATATATGTCAACACAAATGAGTCAAAATAGAGCAGTCCCTGGAAAAACTAGTTATTGAGGTACAATCAGATGACTGGGAACTCATTTATAAATACGAGAGAAAGTGAAATATAAAGATGTTTAATGGATGACAAAGGGCTTAAAAAATGCATTCAAGCAGAAGAATACATGACATAGAGAATCCAATAAATGATGAACGAAGGAGATGGAAAATAAATACAAGAAATGTAAAACAAAGTTCACTCATATGATGAGAAAATGTAAGAAGAATTCTTTTAAGAAAGTACCAGAAAACAATACAGACCATGTCAGCAGTACATAGAAGGTTCTACATAGTATCATTCAACAGGCTTCCAGTAAGGATACTGTTATTGAAAACAGACACACTTCACAAACTACAGACCCACAATTCTCCCAAATCTTAGAAAAACTCTTCAACGACATACTAGATACATTCAGAGAAATGAAATCTAATTCATTAAATCTAGGTCAAACCAAAATCATGATATTTGGAAAATATGAAATAAATAAACAGGTAAAGGTTCAAGTAGAGAGTGTAAATAGAGAAAAGGTGATTGAAGACAAATTTCTAGAAAAATGTAAGGATGAGTACGAGCACATTACAACTCTACAAAGCTGATTTCCTTTGATCTGAGCGTCTCCATGGCTCCAGTGCTGATCTCCTATCAGATCAAAGGAGATCAGTGCCTTTTTGCCATGGAGATGCTCAGATCCAAGATTTCCTCCGGCTTTGATCTCCGTTGATCTCCATCCGGTGCCTCTCCCATCCACTTTGTGATGAAAGGCTCATTATTGTTCTTTTTCACAACCTTGGTGATGACGTCATCATTAGATTCAGGTATGCTGAAGCAGGCAGAGAACTAAAACATGCAGGACACCAGCACTCTCTGACCCAGTTTGGACACCCTGTCGTAGACCATCAAGAGACAGCTTAGTTTTATCCTACTGATGACGTGTTGCTGCAATAGTCATCTTGCTCAGTTTCAAGTTTTTTCCCACAGACACCAGAGCACTCTGTAACAGGATTTGACAGATAGTGACGGGGCGTGGCCAGCAGGGGGCAGCAGCGAGGCTGACTTGCTCTTTGACCGTGTGACTGTGGTGACCAAATCCAGGGGGCGTATTACATTGGTTATTGATGTAGCTTAAAGAGGTGGAACAGATTAAACATTCAGATGAAACAATCAGCAAATAAAAGTCAAATGAAGAAAACGTACAAGGGCTTATTAGTCAATGATATCAGTGATTTCATGTCTGTTTGTTTTTTTACTATTTCCAATAAAAACCACAGAAAGATTAAAGCAGACAACAGATGGATATCATTACAAATGAGTCAGAAGAGAGGAATCCTTGGATAAACTAGTTATTGAGGTACAATCGGATGACTGGGAACTCATTTATAAAGGAAAGGACGCCCTGTCACTATGAGTGTACAATCAAACAATACAAGACAAAGTGAAATATGGATCTGGACTCTGGGAGCAGTGGGCGGAGCTGAGGTTGCACCGTGAGAGAGAGAGAGAGTGTGAGAGAGTGTGAGAGAGTGTGAGAGAGCGTGAGAGAGCGCGTGAGTTTTACACTCGGACATGGCGTGGATTAGACTGGAGGCCCAGGCACATGACCACCTCAGCTTCCACTCAGAGCCCAGACCAGCTGTTCAGATTTGGACACTTGGAGCTGAGAAATGGTGAATTGGTGAAGTGGTTTATTGAACCAGATGATGAAGTGGTAAGATGGTGAAATGATCAATTGAACCAGATGGTGAAGTGGTGAATTGAGGCTAGATTCATCTCATACCGTGAATGTCATCACATATCAGACTTATTGATCCAGGTAATCATAAAGAGCCGAGCTGCAGTGTTCTAGATGTTTCTTTATTGAGCGATGATCATCCGTCAGACTTTCGTCTCCAAATATCGGTGAGCTCTGGTGATGATCTCATGGTGTCACTCTCCTCTGACCTCCATTATGTCACTCTCCTCTGGTCTCCATGATGTCACTCTCCTCTGACCTCCATGATGTCACTCTCCTCCATGATGTCACTCTCCTCTGACCGCCATGATGTCACTCTCCTCTGACCTCCATGATGTCACTCTCCTCCATGATGTCACTCTCCTCTGACCTCCATGATGTCACTCTCCTCTGACCTCCACCTTCAGATCAGACTCTTCTCCCACACATGATGGACCCAGACAGGACAACAAACCAATGTTGCAGCAACATGGTTGCCTGTCGTTAAAGCAATAACCAATCAGACCCGGCGCTCCACCACACAGACAGCAATGAAAACAAGGCTCTTTAAGGAAAAGGCCAGACAGCCAGCATCGATGACAAGCTGAGCCTCTGTCATCACTAATAACTTACTGATGAGGTTTTCATCCAGTGATGGGTAGTTTGAATCCCATCCAGAAGACATGACATCAAGAATGTCTCTAATCCAGTAAAACATCCATTGTAGCCAACATGAAGTGTCCAGAGTCCAAAGTGTCCAAATTAAAAGCCTCCAACAGTTTGAACATCCAGTCTCCAAGGTATTTCTGAACTATGTACAGTAACGTGGCCTCATATTTTATAGCACCATCTTCCTCTCCTCCATCCTCACAAACCTTTCAGCCACCTCCTTCTTATCAAGCACAACGTCTCTCTATGGAGAGCAAAGTGAGCTTTGAAAGTCTGGCCTCCTTCATGCCCAGAGAGAGTTTGGAATTCATTTCAGGCTGAAACTGCGTTCTGCATTTGCACTAGTGACTGACTGGTATGTCCTTTCCATATGGCTGCAGATGATGAAGGGCAGAACAGCTTCTGTGGTGTTGAGCTTGATTTCTAGTTCACTACACATGGCAGAGAAAGAAAGAAATCCATCCCAGACCTGCTCAGCTGTATTCTGGCTCTTATATTGGTAGAATAATTACACATTACACTCTAGAACCATTACACTCCTATGATAATAATCTTTGTGCCTCCATTTTGTCTCTTGCTGCCGACTCGTATCGTCTCCATAATAGAGGACAGATGCTGCAAAGTTTTATTTTTAAGTTGAGAGGCTTTTTTTTGTGTTTTTCATCAAACCCCCGTCCACTTTGAATGGGAAGATTTTCATTTTTTTTTTCAGAAACAATGAGCCAAATCTTAACAAAAGTCACACTATTCCTGAATGTTCTGAATGTTTTGATGTGCTTTTTGAATCTGTGCACCCAAGCTAACATGCTAACATGTTTTCTTTTGGAAATGCCAATATGTATGTCAGCTAATGTGTGCTATGTGACGATGTTTCAATAAAGTATTAGTGAAAGTGAAAAAATATCAGAAAATAATAGTAACAATGAAAAAGTATCAATAACATACCAACTAGAGCTACACTCGATAGAGCGCAGTTCTTCACCAAAGCCACATTTGTTTAAAGACCCAAGTTAGCAACACGAGCATGATATCTATGAGCTCATCTAAATGCTAACTAGGCAGACTAAGTTGCTATAACACTGAGCAGGGAGCATCTCAATGGCAACAGACACTGATCTCCTTTGTTCTCCTTTGATCTCCATGAGGTGCCTCTCTCATCTGCTGAATTGAATCCACAGGTGGTAATGAGACATTGATGGACTCTGTCGCTCTCTGACTATACAACTAAAAACACCTGTGAGCTACAAGCTTTAAATACTGGAGTTTCACAGCAGGAGGTAATAACTCAAGGTTTGTTTTGTCCAGAAGTATCAAATCATTTCTATTAGTTTAGGTTGCTTCAAGGAAGCCCGACTGGTGGACAGAATGACAACATTGCTTGATTCAAATGTTTGTCATTGACATAGTTTGAAAGCTGTATGTCGTCACAAGAGCTTTTTAAAAGTTGTGCTGAGTGGTTCAGGCCATGTACTTGAAATCCATTGGGTTCAAATCCTGCCGACAACACTTCCCAACAAGGAGTGACAGTCACATTGTCACGTTGTCCACACCTCACCCTGTGAGGACCTTACATCTGACCAAGTTCTTCCAAAGCTTCTTCAACTTGTGGATAAAGAAAGAGAAGCAAGTTTTATTGTGAAGGAGAAGTTTCACTAAACCTCAGCAGGGATTTTCTCTTCCCACTAAGAAAACAAGGCCTGATGACAAGTAGAAGACCAAACTCTCTTTGTTTCAATTTGCTTATTTAAACTCCAAGTTGAGATCACAACACAGAGGTTGAAGAACAGTGAGCTGAAAGAAAACCTCAGGAGACGAGGAACCTCAAAGGATTGAGCTCAGAGAAATGTTTCAGCCAGTTGAAGCTCACATTGTGTTGAACTTGTCTATTTCTCAGCAGGTGTTGCTTGATTGTGTTTCCTCTCAAACAGCAGCTCCTTCTCTCCTCTGAAGAATCAATCCAAGTGCTATTGTTTCTTTAGAAATGAGGCTTTCTGCAATATCAGCTGTTCTTGTGATGATGTCATGGTTCTGAAAGAGTTCTGCTTCTGGTCCTGTATCCGCAGTAATGAGTTCCGTCAGTTCACACAGCGTGTCAATACTCAGCTAAACGCTGGGCGCTCACGGCAGGGGGCCAATGAGTTCCGTCACTTCAAAGACATTCTAACAAGAAGAGTGGCGACGTTCACCAGGAGCCTTGGTCAACTCCTCTACAACAACATGTCAGCGGAGATCAAGCCTCAGAAAGCATCACAAACACCTGCTGAGCCTTCCACAACACAACTGCTTTCACAGACACGCCATGGTTTGCTTGCTGACACTGAAGACAAGCTGTGGCGTTTCCGTGGACTCATGCAGTGGTGGTTGAGCACTCAGACTCTCAGCCACAGTAATGCTGTGCTGCTGCTTTTCCAGCTCCAAGCACAGTTTGACACAGTGGCTCCTCCTGCTCAGGCCGTCCATCACACAGAGGAGGAAACAGAGCAGGAGGAAGCTTCCAGAGCCTGTCTTGAAGAGGTGCTGCACAAGCTGATGTCACCCAGCTTTAAAGCAGCCAACCAGATCTGGAGTCAACTTCCTCTCCAGAAAACCCTGAACTGGCTGCTGCAAGACGTCTGGCCTCAAGTCCAGGCTGCAGCTTGTTCTGTCCCACCTCAACATGTTGAAAAGACGGACAAGCACATTTTCAAGGTGTCCTGCAAACAGTGGGACTCTAGAGACACAGTCATGATAGCGATGGTGTTCCAGGAGAAAGACGTTTCACAATGTGTCTCCTCTTCTCTGATTCCCAGCGTCACTTCCCAAAACAGACCCAACATCTTCAGGAGGCTCTTTTCTGCTCTGACAAAGGTCATCTGCTGGGCCTGATAATGAGAACTACTCATCACTTGTCCTAAATCATTATATATACAAGTTCTTAGTATTCTGGTGAATGTTGACCACAGCAGAGGAGCACCAGTTAAGTCTGGTTCCACTGAGATTTGAACTCAGATCACTGGATTCAAAGTCCAGAGTGCTAACCATTACACCATGGAACCACAGAGAGCAGGTCAGCATGGTGCATTCATGGACATCTAGTCAATGAAAACACTTCAACTACAGACGCTGCAACATTTTTCAGAGCTTTTTTAAGTTTGTCTGTAAATTGTGAATACACAGATACTTTGAAACGTACATGGTGATTTAATTTAATTGCACCTTATTTCTTTTTATTTCTTTGCAGCAGCCCATTGGTTGTCAGAATAGTTGATTATTTATTTGCTTTCAGGAGGATTTTGCAGTAAAAACATTGAAGATTTAAACTTGGATCTTCAGAGTTTCTTTGACCTCAACTCCCTCCTTCATTTCAACTCAAGTCACTGGACTCATTCATCCTTTACACCACGAGTCTCCTCATCAATGTTACTCAGGAACTGTAATCTTTTTTTGATACTTTATTTTTATTACTGAAAGTATTAATAAACTGAGAGAAAGAATCAATAAACTACTAATAAATAATAATTTTGTCCAAGATCAAAGTCAAGAAGGATCAAAGTCAAGAAAGGAATTTTGTCACTTTGATATTTTCCAAACCCCCGGTAGAGCATGAGATTTGCACTCTCAAGGTAGTGGGATCATGTCCCACCTTTCTGTGGGCTCACCACCTGCATGAAAGGTTCTTAATTGGTGAGATGTGATCTGGGTGACAGTGCTCAGACTGCCACCCCCGTGACCAGGAAATGGCTAAGTGGGAGAAGATGGATGGATGCTGTTTTCCATTCTTTTATGACATCACTATGACATCACCAAACAGAGTTAGCCGTTGGAACCATCAGGGTGCCTGGAAATCTTGAATACACAGACACTGAAACTTACATGGTGATTTCATTAAAATGCAACTTCTTTACAGCAACCCACTGATTGTCAGAATAGTTGATTGTTCTTTTGTTCTCTGGAGGATTTTGCAGTAAAAACACTGAAGATTGAAACTTGGATCACTTGCAGGTTGCAGGTCCCTGTGTCTGGTTCTTCTTCTGGTGATCCCTGAGGGTTCCTGGTTCTTCTCGCTCAGTTGGTAGAGCATGAGACTCGCAATCTCAAGGCAGTGGATTCATGTCCCACGTTGGGCGCCACCTTCCTGTGGGCTCACTACCTGAAGGAAAGGTTCTTAATCGGTGCAATGTGACCTGGGTGACAGTGCCAACCCGGGGATGGATGGATCTTGCTTTGAAAGGCAAATTGTAGACTTCCTGTTGGATTAAGTCAGGGGTGTCATTGCATGATGTTCATGTGAGCTTTAGTTTCATCTCTCTATGACTTTCCTACAGGCCATGAGACCCAATTTAAATTTCTGCTGATAATCCTATTTTCAAAATCAAATTGAGGACTTCCTGTTGGACTTAGGTCAGGGGTGTCAGAGTGTGATTTTTAGGTCTTGATGAGACGAACTGATGAGTTTTGTTTTGATCTCTCTACAACATTCCTAGAGAGCTCACACCATGGCTGTGGTGATTGTAGGTGGCGCTAGAGAGCACACTTTGGCACTTTGTGGGTTAATTGTTTACATTTTCTTATAGACTGCACCAGTCCTGATGAGTGTTCCAAATTTGGTTTGCAAGTTTATGTCAAATTTGGGTTCAATGTGGTCAGGAGAAGAAAGAAAGAAAGAAACACTCCAGATGCAATAGGGTCCTCGCCTCCAGGCAGCTTCCCTTCTGGGCTCGGTCCCTAAAAAAAAGGTGCGTAGAACCCGGTGTCCAGTGATGAGGTCCTAGAAAGGGAACCACAAATGGACTCCAGAGTCTTACTGTGTAACTTTTATGTTCACATTGACAACAGCTGGAATGGCTGGAAGGGGCTGTTTCCAATCTGAACCTCATGGTTTTCAAGAACAAAACTAAAAGGTTTTACCCTCCCTGTCGGGGAATTGAACCCCCTGTCTCCCACGTGACAGGTGGGGATACTCTCCACTATACTAACGAGGAGATGTGAGTTAAACCACTGTGTAAGTCTCTCAGGGGCGGAGCCAAACTCTGTACATACGCTTGCGTAACCACAGCGGAGTGTCACTCAAACTGTGGGGGAGGGGCTTACGGATCAGTTGGATCACATGACCTCTCTTGGTGGGAAGGGGCTGTGTAAACATTTGGTGGTTCACAGGTAGAATTCTTGCCTGTTGTGTGGGAGGTCCGTGTTCAAATCCAGGTCAATGCAGCAGGTGGTTTCCAAACCCTACTTTGTGAAGAGTTGACATAAGTATCATACTGCATGCTTTTTTTATTTTATCTTACTGGTAAACGTATTACTCTTCATTGTTATTATTCTGTGTTCTTTTTAAAAAAAAAAAAGGGCTCTGTTGTTTGCTTTTTATATCTTTAAGTGTTTCTGAATAAATCAAAAAAAACTATGAAAAAAATGTCTCATACAAAGCAGATGGGAGAGGCACCTCATGGAGATCAAAAGCGATCAAAGCAGGATAAAATCCTTCATCTGAACATCTCCATGGCAACAGCCGATGATCTCCTTCAATCTGATATGATCTCAGCACTGGAGCCTTGGTGACGCAGAGATCAAAGGAGATCAGCTTTATTCAACCTTCAGCATTCACACTTGCATTTTCTTCTGGAAATACAAACATCTAGTAATTATTATTATCATAACAGGTCTCTGGTATCTGGAGGAATCAGACCATTCAAGGCTTTAAAAACAAGCAGTAGCATTTAAAATCTCTTCTAAAACTGACAGGCAGCCAGTGAAAGGAAGAAGGGATTGGTGAAATGTGGTCCCTCCTCCTGGTGCCTGTTAAAAAGCTGGTAGCAGCATTCTGCTCCAGCTGCAGTCTTTGAACATTGAGCCTCCTGATGCCAGAATAAAGGGAGTTACAGTAATCCAGCCTGGACCAGATGAAGGCATGTATTACTTTCTCCAGGTCTGCTGGGGAGAGGAATGACCTGGCCTTGACTAGTCGTCTCAGCTGAGCAAAGCAGGATTGGACTACCTTGGTCACCTGAGAGTCAAAGGACAGGTCGGACTCTAACACCACACCTAAATCGTGGGCTTCTTTTCAAACATTGCTCAATGAGCTACCAAGACTAGAGCAAAGGTTTTTAAAACCACCAGAACCGGGTCCATTGAGGGCGATCAAAATGATTTCAGGTTTTAAACCGTTCAGCTGTAAAAAGTTTTTGGACTTCGGTTCTTTACTTTTGTGAGGCAGGACAGGATAGAGGCAGAGTCCGTAGAGCAAGGCTTTATAGGGAAGTTCAGTTGTGTGTCGTCTTCATAAAAATGAAAGTTAACATTAAGGCCACCCAAAACAGAGCCTTGAGCAACCTTGTTGGCCGGATTTGAACCTACACAGGGAGACCCCAATGGAGTTCTAGTCCATCACCTTAACCTCTCGGCCACAACAACATCCTTCAGAAAGTTTTGCATCAGGATTAACCCACTTTATTGTCTTTTGAGGAGACCAGGGTTCAATTCCTCAAAGGGCAGTGTAAGGTTCTCTGTGTGTGGTTCCTGATAACCCTCAGGTTCAGATCAGAAACGTCCTTTCAGGACAGACGTTCTTCCCAATCACTCCCTCTCAGGTCACAAAGTGTTTGCCAAGGTGAGTGTCCATGTGACTCGTGACTGTTCAGCCCCGTTTCCACTGTACAAAATGTGTCTGTACAGTTCAGTACTTCAGTACTTCAGTACTCACCTCAGTTCACTCAGTTTGCTCATGTTGTAGATGTTATCTGGTGACGTAGAAGCTACGTCCACTTCAGTGCAAAAGTGAAGAGACGCAACATGACAATGAAAAAAGGTGTAAAGAATGTTGACTTCAGCTCCTCTCAGGATCTGAGCTTTGTCCATTGAGTTGGCAGATTTTCATGTTTCTCTTACTATTGACAGTTTGACTCTTATTTTCCAGCAGGAGACAAAAAGTGTCCGGTCACAGTTTGGTTCAGTTTCACTCAGTGACAGTGAGAATCACTCAAACTGTGGGGGAAGGGTTCATGGAGCACTGAAGGTGGAACGCTTCACATTTCCTGGCTGGAATGAGCTGGAGTTTAAGCATTGGTGGTTCAGTGGTAGAATTCTCTCCTACCACTCAGGAGGGTTCGATTCCCGGCCAATAGATGCAATAGATCTTTTCTTCACCCTCCTCCTGTGTGAGCTTTCACAACCCAGTCTCATGTTAACGGGTCGGTTTGGACCCCATTCACATCACAAGGTTCCAAGTGACAACAACTTGTCTGTTGAAGAAAAGTGTTACTTTTACACCACAGCAGCAGAAACACTGACAACAATGGAGTTTCTACAATGTGAGCCAGCCACAGTGAGCAGTGGTCGTCTCATGTGTAGGATATTACAGTGAACCTTCCATAACCACAGAACAAGTAGCCTGGCTAGCTCAGTCGGTAGAGCATGAGACTCTTAATCTCAGGGTCGTGGGTTCGAGCCTCATGGTGGGTGGAGCTCTGTTTTCAGACAGTGGTGTCCTCAAGGACAGAACACTTGGGATCTGAAGGTTGCAGGTAAAAGTCCTACAATTGAGAGGTCACCACTGTCGGTCCAGAGCATGATCTTTGACCCCCATCAGCTCCTTAGGATCTTCACCGTGATTCACGCTTCATACCATATCACTTTGTTCTTCATTTTAATTTGAAAAAAAAAAATAAAATGCTCTTTCACTATTCCCACTTGGGTGTGAGAGATCTGTGTCATCAGCCATGGCTGAATGTCATTGACCTCTCCTTTTTTCCCACTCTGCTTAACTTTTTAACCTTTATCTGACCAGGTTTGAGCTCATTATTGGTAAAATCTATGGCGCTGTCTATGGTGCTGAAGTAGCGCAAATTGTGCCACACAACTCAATGTAATCCACACTCTCTCTGTTCTGCCTTCTGTCTCAGTTTCCATTATTATTCTCTTATTGTCAGCGGTCAAATTCAGGTCAGATCCAGATCAGGGGCCTCATTTATAAAACGTAGTGTAGGATTCCTACTAGAAATGTACGTGCACCCAAAAGCTGAAAATGGCATGCGCCCAAATAAATTTGAATCAATAAAACCGTGCGTACGCACATCTGCACGCACTTTTCTTTTATAAATCACAATCCACCTGGAAGGTGGTGCAGCTCATATCCCCGCCCTCAACACGCCCACTTTCTACCAGAAATGATCAATGCAAAGGGCCTCGTCAATATTTTTGCATCTCATTCAGCCTGTTAATCGCCGGCATTTGACGCTAAATCCTGACAGAAGAGACAAAGAAAAATTATTTTACGGAGAGAGAAAAAGTGATGGAGGAGGTGGAGGTCAGGAAATGATATTATTTGGTGTCACAGTAGTGGAATCACTAATAAATGGAATAAGAAAAACAACGATCGGCAGCACGTCGTCACCGCTGGAAATAGTGTGAGAGTCACAGAGAGAACAGTGACTGTAAAGGTGAAGAAGAAGAATCTGATGTGAAGGTGGAGGCCAGAGGAGAGTGACATCATGGAGGAGAGTGACATCATGGAGGCCAGGGGAGAGTGACATCATGGAGGACAGAGGGGAGTGACATCATGGGGTCATAGGAGAGTGACATCATGGGGTCAGAGGAGAGTGACATCATGGAGGTCAGAGGAGAGTGACATCATGGAGGTCAGAGGAGAGTGACATCATGGGGTCAGAGGAGAGTGACATCATGGAGGAGAGTGACATCATGGAGGCCAGAGGAGAGTGACATCATGGAGGTCAGAGGAGAGTGACATCATGGGGTCAGCACCAGAGCTCACCCCTAGACACCAAAACAGCCTCCATGGTTGTGAGGGTCAGCGTGTGTCAGAGTGTCGGAGAGACATTTTGGTGGAGACACAGCGGACCGATAAAGTTCAGTTTCATCTGTTTTTAAATGTATAAATTAAATATATGAACAGGGACTCTAAAAAGGCTCAGTGGACTTTATGTTTTATCCTCAGTCACTCTACAGGTGGAGGCGGAGGGTGGAGGAGGTCATCTGTCTCTAGCAGCAGTGCGTCCCGAGCGGATGACCGCACCGCGAGCAGCTTTTATCAGGATTTACAGCCATAAAGTAGAAATATACTAAACTGTATCACATATCACATATGTATAATAATAATACAATAAGCAATATAAAACCTATAATTTCTTTATTTCACACATTGGTAAATCATCTCAATTGCAGTTTATTTTTTGCATGAGACTTTCCCAGAGACTCACTTTAGTTGTTCCCGTGTACATACAGTTTAGTATATTTGTACCTTCTGGCTGTAAATCCTAATAAAAGCAGCTGGAACAGAGCAGACGTCCCCAGAGCCTACAGACAGACAGACAGTCAGTCAGTGTCCTCCAGACACTGCAGCTTTACTCACAGCTGTCTCCGCACTATTTGTGTGCTTACTCTGAAATTAAACTGATTGTTACTCACTTTGTCACGATTAATAATCAATCAGTTCTATCCTCTGAATCATTTGAAGATGGAAGTTTGACATATGAACATGGTGCTGCTGATTCAGTATCAACGTTCCACTAAAGAACCATGTAGAACACTGCAGCTTGGCTCTTCATGATTACGTGGATCTGTAAGTCTGATATTTGAAGATAATAAACGTTTCAGATGAATCTGGCTTCAATTCTCCACCTCACCATCAGCGCTGCAGGTTCCCCGTCTCCAAGATGTGTGTGTGCAAGGTTCAAAGTTTGCTTACCGGTACGCACGTTCTCATGCAAAGTTTATTTTTTAATCACAAACTTTGCCTGGGACGTGGGGTACGCATCTTTCAGGACCTGTTTTGTGCTTCAGCCAGCTTTATAGATGAGCCCCAAATCTGTAATGTGATTAGTAAACAGGTGAAAATGTTCCACTGCATCACCTCAGCATGACCAACAGGAGATTAGCAAGGATACAAATATGTCAGAAAATAGACTTTGTAAATGACCTGGATATTAAGTTCTTTGTTACAATGGTTCATGAGTGTTTATTTCTTTTTTTTTAAGTAAGACCAACGAGCCGGTGTGAGATGAGCTGAGTGAGGAAACCAAGCGGGCCAAGGAGCTGTGTGCTTGTTACAGTCTCTTCTGGAGGCGTCGGTTCAAATCCCACTTCTACCAGCAGAGTCTGGTTCAGGACATTTCTCGTTTCCAAAAACCTTTAATCTCTGGATTGAGTTGCTGCTTGTAGTCAAATGTTTTCACATGACCCTGTTAACCTCTTATGGAGTTAGTTTAGTGTAGTGGTTATCACGTTTGCTTCAGATGCAAAAGGTCCCCTGTTTGAAACCGGGTGGAAACATAAAGAAAGGTTTTTGAAATTCATCAACACAGTTTCCAACATATCAGGAGCTTAATGGACGAAGACGTCTTGTTACATAAGCAAATATAACAACCCAAAGCATTTTAACTGGCAGTGGTGGGATTTGAACCCACACCTCCTGAAACACTGGAGCCTAAATCCAGCACTGCCTGCAGCAGCTGGAATCAAGTGTTTATCCACTATTGAGGTGAAAACTGTCCGTGGCTGAGCGACGTCACAATGGTGGTCTTTAGTTGGAAAGGAGCCAAAACCACTGTCAGCAAGCATTGCTGCTGAGCACTCAGTCAGAACCAGTCCAGTCACAGTATTGATGTGCAGCAAGTGTTGGATCCTTCAATCAGACATCAGCATCTCCTCGTTAGTATAGTGGTGAGTATCCCCGCCTGTCACGTGGGAGACCGGGGTTCAATTCCCCGACGGGGAGTGAGAGGCTTTTAGTTTAGTCATGGAGAACCATTGGGTTCAAATCAGGAACAGACTTTCTACCAACCACCTCCTTCCAGATTATCCTGCCTTGGCAGACATGAGAGAGGAAAGGTCTGCGCCTCCTGCTGCATGCCTCCTCCTGCGCCTCTTCCCACACCTCCTTCTGCACCTCCTCCTACACACATCCTGGACCTCATCATGCGCCTCCTCCTGCACACACTTTAATTTGAAAATAACTCCTATTTTCTTTTTGATAGTCACATTAATTTGAAAAAAACCCTCATATTTTCCTTTTGATAGTCACTTTAATTTAAAAATAAACTCCTATTCTCACTTTGATAGTCACTTTAATTTGAAAAGAAAAATCATATTTTCCATTTGATAGTCACTTTAATTTGAAAAAAACCCTCATATTTTCCCTTTGATAGTCAATTTAATTTGAAAAAAAAAACTCCTATTCTCACTTTGATAGTCACTTTAATTTGAAAAGAAAACTTATATTTTCCATTTGATAATCACTTTAATTTGAAAAAAACCCTCATATTTTCCCTTTGATAGTAAATTTAATTTGAAAAAAACTCCTATTTTCTTTTTGATAGTCACTTTAATTTGAAAGAAAGTCCTATTCTCATTTTGATAGTCACTTTAATTTGAAAAAAAACCCCTCATATTTTCCCTTTGATAGTCACTTTAATTTGAAAAAAACTCCTATTTTCTTTTTGATAGTCACTTTAATTTGAAAAAAAAAAACCCTCATATTTTCCCTTTGATAATCACTTTAATTTGAAAAAAACCCTCCTATTCTAACTTTGATAATCACTTTAATTTGAAAAAAATATCCTATTCTCAGTTTGATAGTCACTTTAATTTTAAAAGAAAACTCATATTTTCGATTGATAGTCACTTTAATTTGAAAAAAAACCCCTCATATTTTCCCTTTGATAGACATTTTAATTTAAAAATAACTCCTATTTTCTTTTTGATAGTGACTTTATTTTAAAAATAAACTCCTATTCTCACTTTGATAGTCACTTTAATTTGAAAGAAACTCCTATTCTCACTTTGATAGTCACTTTAACTTGAAATAAAAACCCTCATAGTTTCCCTTTGATAGTCACTTTAATTTGAAGAAAACAATACAAGAGAAAGTGGAATATGGATCTGGACTCTGGGAGCAGTGGGCGGAGCTGAGGTTGCACCGTGAGAGAGAGAGAGCGAGAGAGAGCGAGAGTGCACCAAGAGAGAGACTGAGACTGAGACTGAGTTTTACACTCGGACTTGGACTCTGTTGTTTTTCACAATACACACAATAGTGTTTCTTGTCCCACTTTCTCCTTTTGAGCATTTTTTAACCGTGACATGCGGCCTACCCTCATCATCATCATCTTCGTTCCTGTTCCAATCTTCAGAGTTTCTGTTTTCATCAGAGTCGATGTCTCCCTTAGTTTTCTGTTGAACATTGAGCATTTTTTGTGAATCAGTTTTATTTCTCTTGTGAGATTTTTCCGATTCTTGAAGTTTTGGGTTTGTTCCTTTCAATGTTGGAACCATGTCATCATCTGAGGCCTCAGAAGACAATGGGACATAATCACTGTCCTCACCATGACTGCTTTCTGAAGAAATATCTTCTGATATGCAATCCTCCTGAAATGATACCAAAATATGATGTTTGTCAGATGTTCAATTCAATTCAACTTTATTAATATAACTCAGGGGGGTCCAAACTGGGTCCTGGAGGGCCGGCGTCCTGCAGGTTTAGCTCTCTCCCAGTTGTAACACACCTGATTGCGATGAAGGGCTCCTTATTGGGCTTTTTCACAACCTTGGTGATGACATCATCATTAGATTCAGGTAAGCTGAAGCAGGGAGGAACTAGAACCTGCAGGACACCGGCTCTCCAGGACCGGAGCTGGACCCCCCTGATATAACTAGTTAAGTAGGATGATTCAGTCACATTTGTGGTCTTTGCTGTTGCATTTTGAGTTTTTACTGTTGTATTGTGGCTTTTCCTGTTGAATTGTGATGTTGGCCCTTCTGGGACACCGTGAATTTATTAAATAAACTCTATGTCCATTATTTTGGTATGATCCACGTCAAAATGAGAAATAAGACTTAAAAACAATACATCCCACTTCATCCACTTCTTTCTCCTTTTCCTTGTTCTTCATCTTCTGTGAAGACAAATTGGGAACATTTCACATAAACAAAAAACAATGTTTCAAGTAAACATACACAAATAAAACAAAAATAAACATCAATTTAACTGGTGGTGTTATCCTGAAACACATTCAGAAATAAGTAACCACACTCTTAAATCATTGAAGACAAAAACATACACTTTTGAAAACTGATATAAAAGTACTGAACTCTATATTTTGTCTACTTACTGGGTTATATCTTAGTAATACTTTTAGTACTGATAAGAACTATCAAATGCTTAATACTAATCAGAACTTTAACTCTCTACATGCTAGTAAATCAGCCTTTTAAATCTTTAAAAGCCTTTAAATTTTAATCAGTCTTTTAAAATGAAGAATCAAATGGAGCTGAAATTGTTGCTTGCTCTTGAAATGATCACCAAAACGTCTGCGAGCTCAACAGTTGTGTAGTTTTATGCAGAAAATGTAGTGAGTTTGGTAACCCAGTAATTCCCACGCTCAGTGAATGCAACAGCAGCAATACTGTGGCGCAGACAGAGCAGGTGTTTAATTGATGGCTCCCCTCCCCCACCTCAGACAGCCCGACCTGGAGCTGAACTGAACTCACCGTCTGACATGAATCCTCCATGAAACCATCCAACTCAACCTTCATCACAGCCATTTTTACCCACAGTACTATGAGGTTGACTACACATAAATATATTTATAGATTGTGTATTTTTAAATAAATTGATACATTTTTTGTTAGTTAGTTAGTTAGTTAGTTAGTTACTTAGTTAGTTACATAGTCACTTAGTTAGTGAGACAAAAAGTAAGTTCATAACATCTGAAGTACAAGGCCTGATACTCTTTAAATGTAGCATGTAGCATCTCTGGAGTTGGAGGTCTGAATCTCTTTAAATGTAAAGATGCTACATGCTACATTCAAAGCGTATCAGGCCTCCAACACCAGAGATGAGGCCTGAAACTCTTTAGATGTAGCATGTAGCATCTATAGCGTGAGAGGCTTGAAACTCATAAGCATGTATCATGTAGCAACTCTGGTGTACCAGGTCTGAATCTCTTCAAATGTAGCATGTAGCATCTCTGGTGTACGAGGCCTGATACTCTTAAATGTAGCATGTAGCTTAGACTTAGACTGAGACTGAGTTTTACACTCGGACTCGGACTTGGACTTGGACTTGGACTTGGACTGGAGTGGAGTGGATTCAACTAAACTGAACTGGAGGCCCAGGCACATGACCACCTCAGCTTCCACTCAGAGCCCAGACCAGCTGTTCAGATTTGGACACTTGGAGCTGAGAAGGGGGAGGCTCCATGATTCCTGTTCATGCAGAGGTTTTATTTCCCTTTGCCACTGAAGGCAACACACTCACTAGTCACCAGTCCACAGATGAAAACACAAAATCATATGTGTACACAGAAAGTCCAGTTAAGATGGAGACGGGTTGTGAATGACACAGATGCTACTGGTACAGTATGAGAGTCTGACTGCTTTCAAAAGGTCCAGTGATCATACAAGAGTATCAGTCACTCTCATACTTTCTCATGATTCTATTGACAATGAGAAGCAACAACACAACACTACTGCTTGGACATGTTTGCTGGATCACATCATGGATGATGGATGATGGATGGATGGATGGATGGATGGATGGATGGATGGATGGATGGATGGATGGATGATGGATGTAATATACAGACATGACTTATGTTCACTCTGGAGGTGAGGGCTGATGTTCCCTTCCACAGGGAGAAGCTGCTGGTAGCTCACTCTCTATGTTCCTCTGGAGGTGAGGGGGGAACTCCTGTTCTCACTTTCATTGTCACTTTAATTTGAAAAAAACATATATTCTATTTTCACCAAGATGTTAGTGAGTTAGTTTTACCAGTAAATGGCTGCTCCATCCTCACTTCTCCTATAACCAGGCCCAAACACACACACACACACACACACACACACACACACACACAAACACACACACACACACAACAGCCGGGCCTCCTGGGAGTCGTTTGGAAGGTAATAATTTATTCACACATGTTATAGATAATATCAAAGTAAGTGGTGTATTAGTCAATAATATCAGTGATTTCATGTCTGTTTGTTTTAGTTTTTTTTACTCTTTACAATAAAAATCACAGAAACATTAAAACAGACAACAGATAGATGTCAGAACAGAGCAGTCCCTGGAAAAACTAGTTATTGAGGTACAATCAGATGACTGGGAACTCATTTATAAATACAAGAGAAAGTGAAATATAAAGATGTTTAATGGATGACAAAGGGCTTAAAAAATGCATCCAAGGAGAAGAATACATGACATAGAGAATCCAATAAATGATGAACGAAGGAGATGGAAAATAAATACAAGAAATGTAAAACAAAGTTCACTCATATGATGAGAAAATGTAAGAAGAATTCTTTTAAGAAAGTACCAGAAAACAATAAAGACCATGTCAGCAGTACATAGAAGGTTCTACATAGTATCATTCAACAGGCTTCCAGTAAGGATACCGTTATTGAAAACAGACACACTTCACAAACTACAGACCCACAATTCTCCCAAATCCTAGAAAAAACTCTTCAACGACATACTAGATACATTCAGAGAAATGAACTCTAATTCATTAAATCTAGGTCAAACCAAAATCATGATATTTGGAAAATATGAAATAAATAAACAGGTAAAGGTTCAAGTAGAGAGTGTAAATAGAGAAAAGGTGATTGAAGACAAATTTCTAGAAAAATGTAAGGATGAGTACGAGCACATTACAACTCTACAAAGATGATTTCCTTTGATCTGAGCGTCTCCATGGCTCCAGTGCTGATCTCCTATCAGATCAAAGGAGATCAGTGCCTTTTGCCAAGGAGATGCTCAGATCCAAGATTTCCTCCGGCTTTGATCTCCGTTGATCTCCATCCGGTGCCTCTCCCATCCACTTTGTGATGAAAGGCTCATTATTGTTCTTTTTCACAACCTTGGTGATGACATCATCATTAGATTCAGGTATGCTGAAGCAGGCAGAGAACTAAAACATGCAGGACACCAGCACTCTCTGACCCAGTTTGGACACCCTGTCGTAGACCATCAAGAGACAGCTTAGTTTTATCCTACTGATGACGTGTTGCTGCAATAGTCATCTTGCTCAGTTTCAAGTTTTTTCCCACAGACACCAGAGCACTCTGTAACAGGATTTGACAGATAGTGACGGGGCGCGGCCAGCAGGGGGCAGCAGCGAGGCTGACTTGCTCTTTGACCGTGTGACTGTGGTGACCAAATCCAGGGGGCGTATTACATTGGTTATTGATGATGTAGCTTAAAGCGGTGGAACAGATTAAACATTCAGATGAAACAATCAGCAAATAAAAGTCAAATGAAGAAAACGTACAAGTGTGTATTAGTCAATGATATCAGTGATTTCATGTCTGTTTGTTTTTTTACTATTTCCAATAAAAAACACAGAAAGATTAAAACAGACAACAGATAGATATCATTACAAATGTGTCAGAAGAGAGGAATCCCTGGATAAACTAGTTATTGAGGTACAATCGGATGACTGGGAACTCATTTATAAAGGAAAAGACGCCCTGTCACTATGAGTGTACAATCAAAAAGTACAAGATAATGTGAAATATGGATCTGGACTCTGGGAGCAGTGGGCGGAGCTTAGGTTGCACCGTGAGAGAGAGAGAGAGAGAGAGAGAGAGAGAGAGAGAGAGAGAGACTGAGACAGAGTTTTACACTCGGACTTGGACTCTCACTTTGATAGTCACTTTAATTTGAAAAAACTCCTATTTTCCCGTTGATAGTCAGTTTAATTTGAAAGAAACTCCTATTCTCATTTTAATAGTCACTTTAATTTGAAAAGAAAACTCCTATTTTCCCTTTGATAGTCACTTTAATTTGAAAAAAAACTAATATTCTCACTTTGATAGTCACTTTAACTTGAAAAAAAAACCCTTCTCTTTTCCCTTTGAGAGTCACTTTAATTTGAAAGAAACTCCTATTCTCACTTTGATAGTCACTTTAATTTGAGAAAAACTCATATTCTCACTTTGATAGTCACTTTAATTTGAAAAAAAACCCCTCCTATTTTCCCTTTGATAGTCACTTTAATTTGAAAAAAACTCCTATTTTCCCTTTGATAGTCACTTTAATTTGAAAAGACCACTCATCTTTTCCCTTTGATAGTCACTTTAATTTGAAAGAAAACTCATATTCTCACGTTGATAGTCACTTTAATTTGAAAAAAACTCATATTCTCATTTTGATAGTCACTTTAATTTGAAAAAACTCATATTCTCACTTTGATAGTCACTTTAATTTAAAAAAAAAAAAACCTTTTATTCTCACTTTGATAGTCACTTTAATTTGAAAAAACTCCTATTTTCCCGTTGATAGTCAGTTTAATTTGAAAGAAACTCCTCTTCTCATTTTGATAGTCACTTTAATTTTAAAAGAAAACTCCTATTTTCCCTTTGATAGTAACTTTAATTTGAGAAAAAACTAAAATTCTCACTTTGATAGACACTTTAATTTGAAAAAACTCCTATTTTCCCTTTGTTAGTCACTTTAATTTGAAAAAAGCTCCTACTCTCACTTTGATAGTCAGTTTAATTTGAAAAAAACTCCTATTCTCATTTTGATAGTCACTTTAATTTTAAAAGAAAACTCCTATTTTCCCTTTGATAGTAACTTTAATTTGAAAAAAACTCCTATTTTCCCTTTGATAGTCACTTTAATTTGAAAGAAACTCCTATTCTCACTTTGATAGTCACTTTAAGTTGAAAAAAAAAAAAACCTCCTATTTTCCCTTTGATAGTCACTTTAATTTGAAAAAACTCCTATTTTCCCTTTGTTAGTCACTTTAATTTGAAAAAAGCTCCTACTCTCACTTTGATAGTCAGTTTAATTTGAAAAAAACTCCTATTCTCATTTTGATAGTCACTTTAATTTGAAAAGAAAACTCATATTTTCCCTTTGATAGTCACTTTAATTTGAAAGAAAACTCATATTTTCCCTTTGATAGTCACTTTAATTTGAAAGAAAACTCATATTCTCACTTTGATAGTCACTTTAATTTGAAAAAAACTCATATTCTCACTTTGATAGTCACTTTAACTTAAAAAAAACTTTTATTTTCCCTTTGATAGTGACTTTAATTTGAAAAAATTCCTATTTTCCCTTTGTTAGTCACTTTAATTTGAAAAAAGCTCCTACTCTCACTTTGATAGTCAGTTTAATTTGAAAAAAACTCATATTCTAACTTTGATAGTCACTTTAACTTGAAAAAAAACCTTTATTTTCCCTTTGATAGTGACTTTAATTTGAAAAAAATTATATTTCCCTTTTGATAGTCACTTTAATTTGAAAGAAACTCCTATTCTCATTTTGATAGTCACTTTAATTTGAGAAAAGCTCCTACTCTCACTTTGATAGTCAGTTTAATTTAAAAAAAAATCCTATTTTCCCTTTGATAGTCACTTTAATTTGAAAAAAAACTCATATTTTCCTTTGATAGTCACTTTAATTTGAAAAAAACTCTTATTCTCACTTTGATGGTCACTTTAACTTGAAAAAAAACCCCTCCTATTTTACCTTTGATAGTCACACACTGATTTCTAGACCTTTGAAGTGGAAGATATGCAGTTCATATACCATCCTACAGGGGGAACTGCAGCACTCTCAGCTCTCCTACTTGCCTCTGTCCTCAATCTATTGGTACCAAGTGAAGTCCAGAGTTTTGATGGATGAAGGTTCTCATAATATTTTAGAAACAACCTCCTTGTTAGTATAGAGGAGAGTATCCCCGCCTGTCACGAGGAAGACGAGGGGAAATCAAAGTCACATGATTTGTTTCCACAAGTTTCCATCCTAGTGGACAAAGCTGCCATGACAGTTTCTCTAAAGCTTCAGTTCAAGAAGAAGCCCTGAGTTCACATTCCTGGAACTTGTTGAAGTGAAACTCAGAGAGCAGATGGCATCGTACAGGTGTTCCTCACCTGTTGAACTAATGCTGGATTTACAGAAGAGTGGCTTCATGACAGCTGGGGAACATCTGGACCTGATGTCACAAAGTGTGGTAACAGACACATGACAACAACACATAGCAAACATCTTCTCGTTAGTATAGTGGAGAGCTAGGGGTTCAATTCCCTGACCGGGATAAGATATGCCTTTATTTATCTCGCATGCGGAGAAATTTGTTCCCATACCGGGAGTCGAACCCGGGCCACCTGGGTGAGAACCAGGAATCCTAACCGCTAGACCATATGGGAGACTTTAGTTTACTTATGATAACCTTCATGTCAGAAATGCCCTCCCAGTCACTTCCTTCCAGGTCATGCAGCATTTGTAGATGCTGATGTGTTTGTGAAAATATGAGTTTAAAAGAAGCACGAAGAGCGCCCTCTGGTGAGCGGAATCCCAGGGCTGTGTAAAGAACGGAAGTGGGCCAACAGAGACACGGCCACCGAGTATAAACAGAAACTACAAGGCTTCAGGAGAAGTCAGGACGGGAATTCAAACTGAAAAGTAAAACTTCAAGATGGGAAATGGACTGTTTCCAGGTAAAAAAGAATTTATATGGAAACCTAAGGTGAGAACTGAGTCACTTTATTTACAAAGATACTCAAACTCAAAGTTAGGCTTCCTCCTGTCCGGTGCACATGGCTAATTTGCATATTGCAGGACTGACTCCAGCAGACTCTAACCTTCAGTTGTGGATGAAGTTCATCTGCAGATACTTCTGGACAAAAAAACTCAGAAGTGTTCTGAGTGAAAGAACTTGGTGTCTGTTCACACTTGTCTTCAGGACTCGCCACTTGTGATCTGATCACCTGAAACAAAGTGGAAACCTGCTGGGCCCAGAACCCAGAGCTCCATGGATCCAGACCTTCCTCTGCTACTGACACTTTCTCTACTATGTCTTCCAGAACTTTCCCAGGGAGGCTGCAAAGTGTGATACCATGATGATTCTATCTGCTAACTCTGTTTGGTGATTTCATAGTGATGTCATAAAAGAATGGGAGAGATCAAAGTGACAATGTTTCTTTCTTCACTTTGATCTCCACTCTCTCTCTCTCAGCAACAACATTTCACATATACTGTACAAATCCAGCTTTTAGACATTTTACACCTCACTTGGGTTTGAGGGAATCACATCCAGAACAAGATGGAACACAGGAGCCATCTTGGTTGGGTCTACTGTCCTTTACAGAGACCTGGAACCTTTTGCATGACCAATCTGATTCTAGACAGACCCTAAAGCTAAAGGAGCAAATTATAATGCTAAAGTCTGAGTCAAAATGAAGGACTTGCTGAAGTGCTTCAGTTTGGTTCAATCAGTTATAAAGACACAAACTGGACATTACAACGAGGTTTCTCTGATAAAAAGTCCATGAGGTGAAGAGCAGAGATCAGCCAAGCCTCCAACACAAAGTCTCAGTCTCTTTTGAAATTGAACACAAAGAGTTCCTGGTTGATGACCAAAGTTAAAATCATCTGTAGGAGAGGGTCAAGGTAACTCCAAGGGCTCATCTGGGAATCGAAACCCACAACCTCTGACACCCAAAGTGAGAATCATACTCCTAGACCAACGAGCCGACGTGTTCAAGAAGCGAAAGGACTCAACTGATTGTCCTAAATAAGGCAGGAGCTCAGGACTCCAGACAGCCTTGACAGAGCTCCTGGAATGACCACATCCTAACCAAAGGAAATGAAAACATTAGTCACTTTAATTTGAAAAAAACTCCTATTTTAACTTTGATAGTTACTTTAATTTGAAAAAACTCCTATTTTCCCTTGGATAGTAATTTTAATTTGAAAGAAAACTCATTCTCCCTGTGATAGTCACTGTAATTTGAAAAAAAAAAACTATTTTTCCTTTTATAGTCACTTTAATTTGAAAAAAACTCCTATTTTCACTTTGATAGTTACTTTAAATTGAAAAAAGCTCATATTCTCACTTTGATAGTCACTTTAATTTGAAAAGAAACCCTCCTATTTTTCCTTAGGTAGTCACTTTAATTTGAAAGAAACTCCTATTCTCACTTTGATAGTCACTTTATTTTGAAAAAAAACTCCTTTTTTCACTTTTATAGTCACTTTAATTTGAAAAAAACTCCTAATCTCACTTTGATAGTCACTTTAATTTGTAAAAAACCCTGCTATTTTCCCTTTGATAGTCACTTTAACTTGAAAAAACTCCGATTCTCACTTTGATAGTCACTTTAATTTGAAAAAAAAAAACCCTCATAGTTTCCCTTTGATAGTCACTTTAATTTGAAAGAAAACTCATATTCTCCCTTTGATAGTCACTATAATTTGAAAGAAAACTCATATTCTCACTTTGAAAGTCACTTTAATTTGAAAAAACTCCTTTTTTCCCTTGGATAGTCACTTTAATTTGAAAGAAAACTCATATTCTCACTTTGATAATCACTTTATTTTGAAAAAAACCCTCCTATTTTCCCTTTGATAGTCACTTTAATTTGAAAAGAAAACTCATATTTTCCCGTTGATAGTCACTTTAATTTGAAAAAACCCTCCTATTTTCCCTTTGATTGTCACTTTAATTTGAACCCCCCGCCCCCTCCTCTTTTCCCTTTGATAGAATCTTTATTTTGAAAAAAACTCCTATTTTCACTTTGATAGTCACGTTAATTTGAAAACAATTTCTCTTTTCAATTTGATAGTCACTTTAATTTGAAAGAAACTCCTATTCTCACTTTGAAAGTCACTTTAATTTAAAAAAAACCCTCCTATTTTCCCTTTCTATTGTCACTCTAATTTGAAAAACCCCACTCTTTTCCCTTTGATAGACACTTTAATTTGAAAAAAACTCCTCTTTTCACTTTGATAGTCACTTTAATTTGAAATAAACTCCTCTTTTCACTTTGATAGTCACTTTAATTTGAAAAAAAACCCTCCTATTCTCCCTTTGATAGACACTTTAATTTGAAAGAAACTCCTATTCTCACTTTGAAAGTCACTTTAATTTGAAAAAAAACTCCTATGTTCCCTTTGATAGTCACTTTAATTTAAAAAAACTCCTATTTTATCTTTGATCGTCACTTTAATTTGAAAAAAACTCCTATTTTCACTTTGATAGTCACTTTAATTTGAAAGAAAACTCATATTCTCCCTTTGATAGTCACTTTAATTTGAAAAAACCCTCCTATTTTCCCTTTGATTGTCACTTTAATTTGAACCCCCCGCCCCCTCCTCTTTTCCCTTTGATAGAATCTTTATTTTGAAAAAAACTCCTATTTTCACTTTGATAGTCACGTTAATTTGAAAACAATTTCTCTTTTCAATTTGATAGTCACTTTAATTTGAAAGAAACTCCTATTCTCACTTTGAAAGTCACTTTAATTTGAAAAAAACCCCTCCTATTTTCACTTTGATAGTCACTTTAATTTGAAAGAAACTCCTATTCTCACTTTGAAAGTCACTTTAATTTAACCCTCCTATTCTCCTCAAATTTACTAACACTTTTCACCCTCAGGGGTCAATCTGACTCCAGGGATATTTGTCTCCAGAAAATGATTTACTGAAAATTGTTGCCTGAGTTTTTGTGTCAGACACTTTGTTTATTTGTTGAATACATAAATAAGCCCTTGATCGTGAAAGCTGACCTGTTCTCTAGCGCCACCATCAGGTCAAAGTTAAATCATCAGGCCAAAGTTAGAATAAATTTATCTTGAAAAGTTTTCATACAAATCTTCTCATATTTTCTGACAATATTGATGGCCACAAGAGTATGAACCTTAAAGAGTTTTGGTGATGATACGACCTTTCCTGTAGCGCCACCATCAGGTCAAACTTTCAGTTTTAGAGTTAGTGTATCTTACAAATCTTTCATCCAAATCTTTTCTAATTTGGAGTGCACATTCATGACTCTCACAGAATCAAGCATAATGATTGATATTGGTGACCCCCCTTTCCCTCTCATAAACATAGTTATTTATTTGCATCTCCCTTTTTTGTAACATAGTTAGACAGTCTAACTCACCCCTCCTCTTTTGTTATCCGGGCTTGGGACCGGCAGTGACAGAGTTAAAGATTTTTTTTTTGCTTTTGTTTTTTTGGTTATGATTTTTTTTCTTGCTTTTTTTGTTTTATAGTTTTTTTTTTTAGTTTTTTAGGTTTGTTTTTTGTGTGTTGGGGGATTACATGTTTGAAAATTCACCCATCTCTGAAACAGAAAAACATAATGAGAACTTCAGGCAGAACGTGGAACAGTTCTTTAGCCCCACAGTCAAACTTTTAGTCTGCACTACTGCACACAGGATGTGCAGAGAGTGTGAGCATGCTCCTTGCAGACATATTTTTTGCATTTCGAACAGGTCATGCTTGTCTTAGAATCATTGCGGGTGGGACAAACCTGACACCTGCCACGTTTCTTGCCTGCTGTTTGTGCCACTGGAGGAATTTGGGTGTTTGTTTCTGTCTGTATCTCCCTCACAATAGCTACAGCAGCTGTTGATGCTCTTGGAAGGCACCGTCTTCTCTCAATCAGAGGTTTCACCAGTGCATTACCAAGCTGCTCCAAGAAAAATCCTCCTTCGGCTCAGTTTTCCCCTGTTCCAGTCTTTGTTGATCTCACTCCATATCACAAATGCATTGTATGCACTCACATCAATGATGTGGAAGAAGATGACAAGGGGCCAACGGGCAGTCATGCGTCGACAACTGTATGTGGCTGTGACCTTGTCCAGGTTGTCCACGCCTCCCTTTGTCTCATTGTAGTTCAGTACCATTTGTGGGTTTTTGTCTTCTCTGCTGCTCAGGGCAGCATCTTTGTGCATGGTGCTGAGCAGCAGGACATTTTCCCCTTTCTTGGGGGAATAGGAGACCACAGTTGCTTTGTCAGTAAAGGCAAACACTGAAGATGTTACCTTCCTGTTCTTGACAGCAAGAAGTTCAGAGGGAAGCTCTGGTTTATTCTTTCTTACTGTTCCCAACATTGTGATCTTCCTTTTGAGCAGTTCCTCACCCAGGGCATAAGATGTAAAAAAATTATCACATGTAATATTATGCCCATGCAGTCCCTCAGCCATATCTAGCACAACCCTTGTGCCCTGATTTTTTTCCGGTGCTTCGCCAGGAGATTTGCCCGTGTAGACCTGCATATTCCAAGCAAAGCTGGACTCTGCATCACATGCTGCCCATATTTTGATGCCATATTTGGCAGGTTTGCTTGGCATATATTGTCGGAATGGACAGCGCCCACGAAACGCAACCAAGCACTCATCGACAGTCACGTGGGGGCCTGGATTGTAAAGCAGGGGTAAACGCTGCACCCACTTGTCCCACACATCCCTTATTGCTGCAAGTTTGTCACGTTCTCGTCGGCCCTGCCTTGTTTGCTTGTCATCAAAGCGTATGACACGGGACAAAACTTGGACAGTCTTCAGAGACATGGTGGCTGGAAATATTGCCCTTCCAGTCTCAGCGTTCCAGAGGCTTGCTGTTGCTTCACCTTTTGATTTATAAACCCCGGCCAAAATGAGCAAGCCAATGTAGGCTTCCAAGTCAACTGCATCCAGGTCTTTCCAACTGTCCCCATAGACACGCTTACCCTCTAAATTTGTCATCCCAAGTACAATATTCTCAATTGATGAGGTAATGAAGAGTTCGAATGATGATTTTATATCTTCAGTGTGGCTGATTGCATATCTTGTGGGGCCTGGAACCATTTTGATAACATTAGGAGCACTAAGTCAACCCTGTTGTTGACGTGGGGAAAGTGACCATGTTATCTTTCCATTTTTGGAGGTGACCGTGTCTGCTGGTTGTTGAGAGACAACAGGAGGGTCAACACTCTCATTCTCATCAGATGAGAGTCCCTCAGAATCAGGGTCCTCCTCAACATAATCCTCTGTCTCTGACACAATCTCCTCTCTGTCACTTTCACTGTCAAAGAGCTGCTCCAAAACCTCGCTAACTGTGAACCTTTTCCTGGAGGACATTCTCATGTGAGAGAGTGTGCAGACTGTAGTAACCTACACAGAGCGCACTGAGGAAAAGAGGGATGTCGGCGCAAGCTTTTATACGTTTGCTCCTCCCTTATTTTGCATGTCCCTGCGGGAATACCCCTACCCCCACGGCGCGGGAAATATGAGTTCTGAGGCAGGTGTGAGTTCAGAGGGTCACACAGACCCACACACACACACACACACACAACTGCACCTGCACCTGCAGTTTTATACAGTCAAAACAGCTTGGGGTCAGATTGACCCCCGAGGAACACCAATGCGTGCAATATGTGTTCAGCACTCTGAAAATATATTATCATGAAAATTTTATGCTAAATCCGTTGTCTCCATCAAATTAAGAAAAGTCATGAAATATGAAGCAAAAAAAATCAAAGGCAACTATTATTTTTTGAGTGATAAACATTGAAAGGGGTCAAATTGACCCCAAGGAGAATAGGAGGGTAAAGAAAGTACCAGAAAACAATAAAGACCATGTCAGCAGTACATAGAAGGTTCTACATAGTATCATTCAACAGGCTTCCAGTAAGGATACCGTTATTGAAAACAGACCCACAATTCTCCCAAATCCTACAAAAACTCTTCAATGACATACTAGATACATTCAGAGAAATGAAATCTAATTCATTAAATCTAGGTCAAACCAAAATCATGACATTTGGAAAATATGAAATAAATAAACAGGGAAAGGTTCAAGTAGAGGGTGTAGATAGAGAAAAGGTGATTGAAGACAAATTTCTAGAAAAATGTAAGGATGAGTACGAGCACATTACAACTCTACAAAGCTGATTTCCTTTGATCTGAGCGTCTCCATGGCTCCAGTGCTGATCTCCTATCAGATCAAAGGAGATCAGTGCCTTTTGCCATGGAGATGCTCAGATCCAAGATTTCCTCCGGCTTTGATCTCCGTTGATCTCCATCCGGTGCCTTTCCCATCCACTTTGTGATGAAAGGCTCATTATTGTTCTTTTTCACAACCTTGGTGATGACGTCATCATTAGATTCAGGTATGCTGAAGCAGGCAGAGAACTAAAACATGCAGGACACCAGCACTCTCTGACCCAGTTTGGACACCCTGTCGTAGACCATCAAGAGACAGCTTAGTTTTATCCTACTGATGACGTGTTGCTGCAATAGTCATCTTGCTCAGTTTCAAGTTTTTTCCCACAGACACCAGAGCACTCTGTAACAGGATTTGACAGATAGTGACAGGGCGCGGCCACCAGGGGGCATTGGTTATTGATGTAACTTAAAGAGGTGGAACAGATTAAACATTCAGATGAAACAATCAGCAAATAAAAGTCAAATGAAGAAAACGTATAAAGGTGTATTAGTCAATGATATCAGTGATTTCATGTCTGTTTGTTTTTTTACTATTTCCAATAAAAACCACAGAAAGATTAAAACAGACAACAGATAGATATCATTACAAATGAGTCAGAAGAGAGGAATCCCTGGATAAACTAGTTATTGAGGTAAAATCAGATGACTGGGAACTCATTTATAAAGGAAAAGACGTCCTGTCACTATGAGTGTACAATCAAACAATACAAGAGAAAGTGAAATATGGATCTGGACTCTGGGAGTCGTGGGCGGAGCTGAGGTTGCACCGTGAGAGAGAGAGGGAGAGAGAGAGAGAGAGAGAGAGAGAGAGAGAGTTACTCTGAGGGTTATCAGTAATATTACTGATTACTCATTACTCCTTTAAAAGTAACTTAGTTACTTTCTTGATTACTTGAGTGAGAGTGCACCAAGAGAGAGACTGAGACTGAGACTGAGTTTTACATTCGGACTTGGAGTGGAGTGGATTAGTCTGGAGGCCCAGGCACATGACCACCTCAGCTTCCACTCAGAGCCCAGACCAGCTGTTCAGATTTGGACACTTGGAGCTGAGAAGGGGGAGGCTCCATGATTCCTGTTCATGCAGAGGTTTTATTTCCCTTTGCCACTGAAGGCAACACACTCACTAGCCACCAGTCCACAGATGAAAACACAAAATCATATGTGTACACAGAAAGTCCAGTTAAGATGGAGACGGGTTGTGAATGACACAGATGCTACTGGTACAGTATGAGAGTCTGACTGCTTTCAAAAGGTCCAGTGATCATACAAGCGTATCAGTCACTCTCATACTTTCTCATGGTTCTATTGACAATGAGAAGCAACAACACAACACTACTGCTTGGACATGTTTGCTGGATCACATCATGGATGATGGATGGATGGTGGATGGATGGATGGATGGATGGATGGATGGATGGATTGATGGATGATGGATGATGGATGATGGATGATGGATGATGGATGATGGATGATGGATGGATGGATGGATGTATGGATGATGGATGGATGGATGGATGGATGGATGATGGATGATGGATGATGGATGATGGATGGATGGATGGATGGATGGATGAATGGATGGATGGATGGATGATGGATGATGGATGATGGATGATGGATGATGGATGATGGATGGATGGATGGTGGATGGATGGATGGATGGATGGATGGATGGATGATGGATGATGGATGATGGATGGATGGATGGATGATGGATGATGTATGATGGATGATGGATGATGGATGATGGATGGATGGATGGATGGATGTATGGATGATGGATGGATGGATGGATGGATGGATGATGGATGATGGATGATGGATGATGGATGGATGGATGGATGTATGGATGATGGATGATGGATGGATGGATGGATGGATGGATGGATGGATGATGGATGGATGGATGGATGATGGATGATGGATGATGGATGATGGATGGATGGATGGATGGATGGATGGATGATGGATGATGGATGATGGATGATGGATGATGGATGGATGGATGGATGGATGGATGGATGGATGGATGGATGGATGAATGGATGGATGGATGGATGGATGATGGATGTAATATACAGACATGACTTATGTTCACTCTGGAGGTGAGGACTGATGTTCCCTTCCACAGGGAGAAGCTGCTGGTAGCTCACTCTCTATGTTCCTCTGGAGGTGAGGGGGGAACTCCTGTTCTCACTTTCATTGTCACTTTAATTTGATAGAAAATCATATTTTCACCTTGATTTTCATTTTAATAAAACAAAAACTCCCATTCCCACTTTCATGTTCACTTTAATTTAAAAAAACATCTATTCTAGTAAGTTTTAGCAGTAACTGGCTGCTCCATCCTCACTTCTCCTCCAACCAGGCGCACACACACACTGCAGTCGGGCCTCCTGGAGGTCGATGAGGAGATTCTTCAGTATGAATGAGTGAAAAAAGTGGACAAAGACAAAATATCAAGAGTAGGAAAAAGATAGTCCGTCCAACACCAGCAACTTGTCCACCAGAGACATTTGGACCACCAGAGTTAGAATGATGTCACTCAGTAAAACTGCTCAGCTCGTAAATCTGTGTCATGCTACATGCTACATGCTACATGTGAAAGAGTTTTGGGGCTCACACAGCAGTAATGCTACATGCTAACCATGCTAACCATGATTAAAGTGACTGATACACTCATAAACAGTGAACTGTGTCCCTTGGTCTACAGGACACAGCGCAGTGCCGAGCCTCTATCTAGGTGAACTGGAGACTGTGAGGCTGGTCTGCAGCAAAAAGCCTCCACATATATTTTATGTAGAGAGTAGAAATGAGGCTTTATACATTTAATTAGGACTCATACCAGTACGTGCTATTGGCAAGTAGCTTAAGGTTAGTACTAATATTTGTACTCCTCCTTTAAAAAATGTGGTATGGTTGCATGAGCAAAGCAGGATTGGACTACCTTGGTCACCTGACAGTCAAAGGACAGGTCGGAGTCGAACACCACACCTAAATTGTGGGCCTCTTTTCAAACATTGCTCAATGAGCTACCAAGACTAGAGCAAAGGTTGTTAAAACCACCAGAACTGGGTCCATTGGGGGCGATCAAACTGATTTCAGGTTTTAAACCGTTCAGCTGTAAACGGTTTTTGGACTTTGGTTCTTTACTTTTGTGAGGCAGGACAGGATAGAGGCAGAGTCCGTAGAGCAAGGCTTTATAGGGAAGTTCAGTTGTGTGTCGTCTTCATAAAAATGAAAGTTAACATTAAGGCCACCCAAAACAGAGCCTTGAGGGACACCACAACAAAGAGCAGCACAAGAGGAAGAGGTCTCTCCAAGCTGAACAGAAAATGATCTGTCTGATAAATACCAGGAAAACTAGTTAAGAGCAACACCAGTGATGTCAATAAAAAATAAATAAATAAAGGAAGAAAGTCACTCTTTCATTACAGAGCTGAAGATGTGAGCACAAAGGAGTTTGGACTCTCAGACTGTTCATGTCCAAAAGTTTCTTTCACATTAGTTCCTCATGTTAAAAGAAAGAATAGTTAATATTTCATTACAGAGCTGAGATAACTGAACTCCACAGATTTACTTGTTAGCAGTAAGCTCTATGGCCAGTTTGGGAATTGAACCCAAGACCTTGGTGTGATTAGCACCACACTCTGACCAGCTGAACTAACCAGCCAATCACATGACTGATCCAGAAGAACCAGGAACCATCAGGGATCACCAGAAGAAGAACCAGACCCAGTGACCTGCAACTGTTGTGTTGTTTATTTCAGTAGTATCCAGACCATCTTGTTCATCGTAGGAACATTTTGGTAGTTTTTCTCTGCCTGGCCGGCAAGTACATGTAGGGAGAGTTCAGACGGAGATTACTGAGTGTATACTGAGAGCGCTGAATCTGACTACAGTATATTGTTGTTAATAACTTTGATTTCCTCAACAAAATACAGTACTGGAGAGGAGACAACTGTAGATCTTCCTGCTGTGTTTCTCCAAGGTAAGTACAGTAACTATCAACTTTTAATAAATCATCCATACTGGGGGTCAATATGACTTGATACTATGATAACTTTGTTTGGTTATGAACCAATTCATCATAAATATACTGATGGCTGGTTAAGGTTTTATTGAAGGTTTGAATTTGGTAGTGCTATTTGGGTCAGCAGAGTCCTGTGTAGTTTCCTGATTGACTCTATCCTGCTTCCATTACAACCACTAGCAGAGTAGACTTTACCGAAACCTGGGATTGAACCAGGGACCTTTAGATCTTCAGTCTAACGCTCTCCCAGCTGAGCTATTTCAGCCTATATGAGGTGAGTTGTCATGAAGATATGGAAATTTAACATCAGAACCCCTGTACTAACTACTGGATCACCACAGGATCAGCTTGGTTTCCATTGTGCTAACTTATACTTCCTCAACTACCTGTGAAGACTATCCATCCACTTGGTTGACGTGGTCCTGAGGAGGACTTTCCTTCCATTGTAACGCCTCAAAAGTCTTGAATGAACATCGGCTCAGAGTCATTCTGGCAAATGAATCCAGGATCCGCTCTACCAACTGAGCTATGGAAGGGTGTAAACTGTGTTTCCTGGCAGGAGAAAAAATTCCAGTGGAAAAGACACACATCAATAGTTTACATTGTGCTGACTCATGTTTCTGAAAAGCCTCTGGATTTCTACAGTGGATCCTCAGATTAAAAGTGCATCATTGATAAATGTCATCACTTCAGAGATCAAACAGATATAGAAATGTGACAGTAGAATTACAGTAGAAAGCAATCGGACACTGATACGTCACGAGAAGAACTAAAACAACTTCATGGCAATTTGAGAGTCAAAGACGATGAAGAGAATCTATGCATATGATGCAGAGCAGAGCACACAGATCCACTTCCTCCAGTCATTGAAAGTGACCTCATCACCTCAGCACCATCTTTACCACTCTCAGAGAGTGAAGACGGCTCTCTGCTGAGTCGCTAGAGTGACCTTTGATCTTCCATTTGGCTGTGGACATCATAAAGCAGGTCAATCTACCTGTCATTACCAGGTTGGGTGGATTTCACCTGCTGAAGTCTGATCTTGGATCAGTGGGTAACATCAACAAGATTCTGGACTACTAGAGGTGATCCAGTTGATCTATCCTGGATGTACGACAGCCAACAACATCATGGATGGAGGATGTATAGACAAGTCAATCCATGTTCACCTCCTGATGGATGTGGTCGTCTATCAGCACATCATGAAACTGGCCTTCACTGAGGAGGAGTTGGTGACATGAGGACCTTCATGGAGAAGGTGGCTGATGAGAAGATGAGAGCCAGACACACAGACCCAGTAGTGGCAGGGAGCAGAGGTTTGAAGAAACCTTCAAATGACTGGCCAAAGGAGGAAGAACACCTGCACTCTGGGTGCAGCGCCACCACATGGTAGATGTGATAAATGTCTTCATCAGAACTGAGCGACTTGCAGACCACAACAGACATCTGTCCTGCATTGTTCCCAAGATGCTTCACATCTTTGCTGCTGCAGGCCGTCATCAATACGCCAAGTGCTCACGACAGAACTGTCAACTCATGAAGGAACTCCAAACTTTACCAGCTTACAAGGAACCTTAAACCTTCCACTGCCCAGGAGAACCAGGTTGTTCTTTCCTCCAGCCATGAGTGGTCCACCACTTGGTGTGACATCTGCAATCTGGAAACTCCAACAATCAACTCACCATCATGAACAAGCCTCCATTAGACCCCTCATAAGCAGTGTTACCACCTTGAAAAAGTAATATTACTGATTACTAGTTACTATTTCAAAAGTAACTTAGTTACTTTACTTATTACTTGTTTTAAAAGTAACTAAGTTAGACTACAAGTAACTTTTTTAGTTACTTCCAACAGCTGTCTACAACACCCCCACCGTCTGAACAGGCGGGGGGCTTCCTGCCATTCTATCTTTTGACTAAAGAAAAATAGAAAACTAGTGTAACATCTCTGCAGTTGTTATTGTTGTAATGATTCATTGATGATGTTTGTTGGTTCCTATAATTTTATGGTACATGGACGCAGCGTTACAGCGAGGTGGCCTGTGATTGGCTGAGAGTGGACAGGGGGGCGGGGTCAGGTGTACCAGATTCACATGAGAGTTGATTTTCAACATTGTCAACATCCTACATGTTATTATACACCTTTACAAACATGTTGGTGAAGAAATTGTTTGGTAATGATTAAGTTGGCAGGTTAGTGAAATATCTCCTAAAATGTTCTGACTCCAACCATGAAATCCTCACTAACAGACAACACTTCCATAAATCCTCCCCTCCAGCAAGCAGCCACACACCACAATCCAGAGTGTCCTGGTGAGAGAGGGACAGTGTCCTGGTGAGAGAGGGACACATGCTGCTCAGGGCTTTTCCTCCTTGTCTTACATGAACTGATTCAGTTCAATAAAAAACACCAAAACAGGGGATGTAGCTCAGTGGTAGAGCGCATGCTTTGCATGTATGAGGTCCTGGGTTCAATCCCCAGCATCTCCAAGCTTTGTGTCTCACATCAACAGCAGCAAGTAGATTAATAGTGAGTTAGTGTCTCTTGATTGTGAGGAGCCACAAGCTCTGACATGTCTCATTCACAAACATGAGACACTTTTCTGTCCCATTCCACAAACTTCTTCAAGTCTTCTTCACCATCGCTCTATATTCTTTATCATCTTTGACCGGTGGAGTCACTCAAAGTAGTAGTAGTTTCAAACCTTTATTCAAAGACTCAGTCACCTGATCATTGAATGTCCACTTAGAGAAACCAACTCTTGGACAAATGAGCCACACCCTTCCAAGAAAAGCAGCTCCAGCAACCGGACACACAATCAAAGCTTTGATAGTGAATGGTGAAGACAAGCTCCTCAGGAGTTTTCCTCCTTGTCTTTCATGAACTGATTCAGTTGATAACAATCTAAGAACTTCAATTTAACAAAATCCATTTTTATACTTTGATTTGACAAGATTTCTTTCTTCACTTAGAACTTTTTGAACAAAGTCCTATTTTCATTGTGATGTTCACTTTAATTGACTTGATTTTGACAGAAATCTCTTTTTAAAATCAAAATGAAGATGTAACTAGGTAGACCAGGCAGCTACAACACTGAGTAGGGAGCGTCTCCATGGCAACAGACACTGATCTCCTTTGATATCCTTAGATTTCCTTTGATCTCCATGAGGTGCCTCTCTCATCTGCTGAATTGAATCCACGGGTGGTAATGAGACATTGATGGACTGTGCCGCTCTCTGATTATGTAACTAAAGTATTTCAGCATTTTCATAATTTTTATGTTCTGAAGAGTCCATTTTTTTACAGTTTGGGATTTTCTTACAGTTTGAGAGAGAGCATTGAGAAGAAGACAGACTGTCTGAGGTATCTTTCCATAAATTATTGTGAAGTGTTGTTATTTCCAGTGTTGGACAGTGTATTCATTGTACTCCATGTACACCCACCAACGGCCCCTTGTATACTAGAAATGACAACTCCAGGTACATTTATGTGGTTTTAAGAGTGTTGATAGTCTTCCTGTGGAAAACCAGTCAAATCAGGCTGCCTGCACTTCACACAGTCTGCTCTCTTCATGCTGACTTTGTCCTCTTCTAAATGGGACTAAACTGCTCTGTTGTCCGTCTCCTGTTTCAGTCTCATGTCTTCACCATCAGGAGGAAGAGTGTGTGTCCTCAGAAGCCTGGTTGTTTCCTTTAATGATGATGAATACACTTCTCCTGAAAATAATTCTTCTTACATTTTCTCATGATATGAGTGAACTTTGTTTTACATTTCTTGTATTTATTTTCCATCTCCTTCGTTCATCATTTATTGGATTCTCTATGTCATGTATTCTTCTCCTTGGATGCATTTTTTAAGCCCTTTGTCATCCATTAAACATCTTTATATTTCACTTTCTCTTGTATTTATAAATGAGTTCCCAGTCATCTGATTGTACCTCAATAACTAGTTTTTCCAGGGACTGCTCTGTTCTGACTCATTTGTGTTGACATCTACCTGTTGTCTGTTTTAATGTTTCTGTGGTTTTTATTGTAAATAGTAAAAAAAACTAAAACAAACAGACATGAAATCACTGATATCATTGACTAATACACCACTTACTCACCAGTTACTGGTAAAACTAACTCACTAACATCTTGGTGAAAATAGAATATATGTTTTTTTCAAATTAAAGTGACAATGAAAGTGAGAACAGGAGTTCCCCCCCACCTCCAGAGGAACATAGAGAGTGAGCTACCAGCAGCTTCTCCCTGTGGAAGGGAACATCAGCCCTCACCTCCAGAGTGAACATAATTCATGTCTGTATATTACATCCATCATCCATCCATCCGTCCGTCTGTCCATCCATCCATCCATCCATCCATCCATCATCCATCATCCATGATGTGATCCAGCAAACATGTCCAAGCAGTAGTGTTGTGTCTTTGTTTCTCATTGTCAATAGAACCATGAGAAAGTATGAGAGTGACTGATACGCTTGTATGATCACTGGACCTTTTGAAAGCAGTCAGACTCTCATACTGTACCAGTAGCATCTGTGTCATTCACAACCCGTCTCCATCTTAACTGGACTTTCTGTGTACACATATGATTTTGTGTTTTCATCTGTGGACTGGTGGTTAGTGAGTGTGTTGCCTTCAGTGGCAAAGGGAAATAAAACCTCTGCATGAACAGGAATCATGGAGCCTCCCCCTTCTCAGCTCCAAGTGTCCAAATCTGAACAGCTGGTCTGGGCTCTGAGTGGAAGCTGAGGTGGTCATGTGCCAAGAACAAGGATTTAGCTGTATGAGGTCCCAGCATCTCCAAGCTTTATGTCTCACATCAACAGCAGCAAGTAGATTAATAGTGAGTTAGTGTCTCTTGATGGTGAGGAGACAAGAGACAAACAGGCTCTGACACGTCTCACTCACAAGCATGTGACACTTTTCTGTCCCATTCTACAAACTTCTTCAAGTCTTCTTCACCATCGCTCTATATTCTTTATCATCTTTGACAGGTGGAGCCACTCAGAGTAGTGACGGTGGTATAGTGGTGAGCATAGCTGCCTTCCAAGCAGTTGACCCGGGTTCGATTCCCGGCCGTCACAGAAGAGAGACTTTCCTCTACTAGTTGTGATGTTGGATTTTTTTCAAACTTTTATTCAAAGACTCAGTCTCCTGATTATTGAATGTCCACTGAGAGAAAACACAACTCTTGGACAAATGAGCCACACCCTTCCAAGAAAACCAGCTACAGCTGTTGTGTTTTTCATCAAACCCCCGTCCACTTTGAATGGGAAGTTTTTCAAAAAAAAATGTTTTTTTTTTTTTCAGAAACAATGATCTAGATCTTAACAAAAGTCACAGCACACTATTCCTGAATGTTCTGAATGTTTTGATGTGCTTTTGAATCCGTGCACCCAAGCTAATATGCTAACATGTTAACATGGTTTTCTCAAAGTGTGGCCTGCTGGCCAATGGCGGCCTGCAGAAACATTTCTGGCGGCCCGCCATGATTTTACAGTTGTTATTTTTAATCTAACTGCACATTGCAATATGAAGCTCCGTTTCATGGTCTTTAACGCCATCTATTGGGATAAGTGGGAGCTGGGCTCCTTGAGAAAAAAACATTATATTGGCGAGGAGAAAAGGCGTTTTCAAGATAAGTGGACATACGCTTAGTTTGTCCGACCTGAATACTTGTCTCAGTGATCTCAATGTGAAGCTACAGGGCCACTCAGACCTCGGCCAGCCAGCCGGCGACTGGGAAGTTCGGTCCTTGAGCTGCACCTTTAGACTTCGAGAGCGTGCATGGAACGCAGTGCTAAGCCTGTCATGATAACACATTTTGCTGGATGATAAATTGTCCCAGAATCTATTGCGATAAACGATAATATTGCTGTTTTCATACCATTTTTCCACTAATATATTAATAATGGTATAATAATGCAAGTATACCCTTTTAAAGATAAATAAACTTTTATTTCTTAAGAATATTTAAAATTGGAATTGTATTATGAAAAAACAGATTGTAAATATCCAAAGTAAATAATCAAAACAACCTCATCTCTCCCTCTCCTCCTCACGGGGTCTCATGCTGCTCTCAGGTGTGCCAGGTGCCCCGCCTCCCCACACAAGAGTGATTGACAGGCAGTGTTGGGAAGGTTCAGTTTCTACATGAACTAGTTCAAAGTTCAGTTAACAAATTTTAATCTGAACTAGTTCAGTTCACAGTTCTAAATTCAGAGTTCCAAAAATTAACAAGTTCATAATTATATTTTTTCAATATGTTGCTGCGAGCTTTGGAGTTACGGCATGCACCTGAACGCATCACCCAGTATCAGCAGCATGAAGCTTGTTAACCCTTAAAAAGCCGAGTCGTCCTCTGCAGGGTTCAAAGCATGTAAAGAAAAAAAAAGTAGTGGCTTGTCATCTGGAAAGTACGGTAACCATACGAAGATGAAGTATTAATGGTGGAGACAGAGTCTGAGGTAGAGCTGCTGTCTTCTACTTGGTTTTGTCGTGATCCTTCACAGTTTGATGACGTATGCGGTGGTGCGACTCTGGTGGCTGCTGTTGCCAGATTGGCTGTTTTCCCCCTACATGTTAAGGCCCGTTTACTGTGAGCCTTACCTGGGTTTTCCATGGGAAGGCTCAGAAATCTGGCAACTCTCTAAAACAACGTTAAACTGTGAGAGCGCTGTTCGCTAACACCAGAATGAGCGCCGCTCACAGTGACGTCTTTGGTAAATGAAACATTATCCAGCCTGGCAAACTTATCCAGCTCATATATATAATTATTGTGCAATTAATTGATTTATTGATTATCACGACAGGCCTATCCACAACATGGAGGAGCTGGAGAGATTAGGCTGAGTACTGGAATAAGGTTATACTACATGAAGTAACCACATGAAACACAACTCCAGAAACAAGGCATCATCAGCTAATATGACTGTAAACACTGAACCTCCGGAATTAAAAACATTCAATTACACTGAATACAAACATCAGGACATGGAAGATGATGTCAACCCGGACAATAACTTCCACTATAACATCACTGACAACTGCTGCTATTACTCTCAAGATGAATTAAACAGGACAATTCAAAGGGACAATAAACTTTCAATTCTACCTTCAATAGTTGGAGCTTCTATTCAAACTTCAGCCAAATCAAACAGTATGTAGGTCAGTTCAAACAACCATTCAGTATTGTCACCATCTCTGAAACATGGATCAGCACTGAGAAGGGAGCTGATTAGACCTGATGGATACGAGTTCAACTCCTTAAACAGAGAGAGGAAGGCGGGTGGAGGGGGAGCTATATATGTGGGTGGAGACCTGAAATATAAAGTGGTGGAGAAAATGACAAGAGCAATGAAAGATGTGTTTGAATGCAACACAGTTGAACTCTCTATGAAAAACAAGAATGTAATTGTAAGCTGCATTTATAGAACACCAGGGGCCAGTTGATATAAAAAATGTAATCTGGATCAAAATGATCCGGATTTGAAAATCCCAGTTGTTGCTTTCCAGGATCAGGTAATCCGTCTTACTTTTATGCCGGTTTTTCAAAGCCACATTGGATTGGATCACCCTGATCTAGATACACAGTTTTCAAGATGACCAAATCCAGATTACCAGTGCTCTAAATGAGACAACATATCACAATGTGGGCTACCAGCAATGTAAAGAACAACAGGTAGAAGAGCCAACATGGGGACACGTTAAGTGTTTTTTATTTTGAGACAAAACACAAAAATAAAAGAAACATAAACATCCACTTCTATTCATGATTTCTTTTATGACCACGCATCTGAGCCACAAAAAATAACAAGTGTACATAAACAAATACATTGTGGATATTTTGAAAAAGTCTTAAATTAAAAAAAAAGGCTAAATGTCCAATAGTTAACACGATAAAGAAGGTTCAGGGTTCTTCATCCAAGTAGGACAGACCAGACGAGTAGGACCTAAAAGCAACCTTGAAAATCAAGCCTTGCTTTTAGGAGTCAGATGTGAAGTTTTGCCCTGGTTTGCTGCAGTTTGGCCAGCTTGATTTGTTCCTCTGCCAGGAGGATCTGTGCTTCTCACCTCCAAAATTGTCCAGAACCACATCTGTGTATTCACCTTTCTTAAAGGCTTTGTTGCCCGTTTGGGTGTTTTTTGTTTCAGCAAGGTCCTTTGTGGCTCTGGCCCTCAGATTCTTCCATCTAAAGTTCCCCTGCTCCAAGATCCTCTTCTGGCCAGACCCCATTGCATTCACATTCTGGCTGATTTCAACCCAAATGTCTTTCTTCCTTTTGTTCCTCAACATTCCAGCCACAACAGAACTTCCTACTATTGAGGCATAATGGCACTTTACACCCTCCAGCAGTGCATGGGTTTCTGCTACAGTGAAATTAGGTCCTTTTGAGTCCATGGTTCCACCTGATCTGCAGTGAGCATAATATTTATAGTCCTTGGACACGATTGACTTAATTGATCACAAGCCAAAAGATGTCAGCTGATGAGTGGGCGGGTTTTTGACAGCCATCGTATATTAAACCTTTCTCAGAGGACTTACAGAGAGACACTGACATGGCAGGTATTGTCCATCGCCACCACCATTTTGGTGGAAGAGGACACCGTCAAAGGGTGTACGTTGAGTGTGCAAAACCACTGGAGCAATACACCACTGAAGAACTGTACGCTCGCTTCCCCTTTGGGAATGCTGATATTAAGTACATTGCAGACCTTGTCAGGCCAAAACTTCAACGCAGAACCCAAAAGAGTCACAGTCTGTGGAAGAACAGGTCCTCATTGCTCTGCACTTCTATGCATCTGGGACTGAACTATGTTCTGCTCGGTATGTTAAGTGACTCTGCAACTGTAGGATCATTATCAGCCACCATAAGATATTTGGTAGGTGGTCAATTCTGGTCCCCATGACGAGACCCTATGTGCCTCCTCCTCTACCTCCTCCTGCGCCTCCACCTGCACACATCCTGTGCCCCCTCCTTCTCCTCCTCCTGCAAATCCTCCTGCACACATCCTGTGCCTCTTCCTGCGCCTCCTCCTTCACACATCCTGCGCCTCCTCCTGTGCTTCTTCCTGCGCGTCCTCTTGCACCTCCTTCTGCTCCTTCTCCTCCACCTCCTCCTGCACCTCCACCTGCACCTCCTCCTGCACACATCCTGTGCCTCTTCCTACACCTTCCCCTGCGCCTCCTGCACCTCCAGATGCAGATCATCCAGCGCCTATTTCTGCAGCTCCCCCTGCACACATCTTATGCCTCCTCCTGTGCCCCCTCCTCCACCTCCTCCATCACCTCCTCCTATGCCTCCTTCTGCGTCTCCTCCTACACCTCCTTATGTGCCTCCTCCTCCACCTCTTCCTGCACCTTCTCCTGTGCCTCCTCCTCCACCTCCTCCTGCACCTCCACCTGCACACATCCTGTGCCCCCTCCTGCTCCTCCTCCTGCACACATCCTGTGCCTCTTCCTGTGCCTCCTCCTTCACACATCCTGCGCATCCTCCTGTGCCTCTTCCTGCGCCTCCTCCTGCACCTCCTCCTGGGTGTCCTCCTGCACCTCCTCCTGCGCCTCCTCCTAAACGCATACATACATACATACATACATACATACATACATACATACATACATACATACATACATACATACATACATACATAAAAATCAATAAATGTAGTTGAAAACATAAACTTCTTGACCTACTCCATTGGCGAAGTTAATAAATGATAATTTTGTGAAGATCAAAGTCAAGATCTAAGTCAAGATCAAATTGAAGAAAGAAATGTTGTCACTTTGATTTTTTCCATTCTTTTATGACATCACTATGATGTCACCAAACAGAGTTAGCAAATAGAACCATCAGGGTATCACACTTCACAGCCTCCCTGGGAAAGTTCTGGAAGACATAGTAGAGAAAGTGTCAGTAGCAGAGGAAGGTTTGGATCCATGGAGCTCTGGGTTCTGGGCCCAGCAGGCTTCTACTGCTCCACTCTGCTCAGATATATCAGTATATTATACTATTTCTGAATGTATAATATACGATATATTATGGCCACAAATGATCGTATAATATACAATCTGTAATAGTATTTTCCATATAGTATTTTTGATATGAAAAAAATTGCAGCAGAGCTCGTGACTTGAAGGGTTTATGATTACGATGTGAACGATTAAAGGTCTATACTCCGGCATTTTAGAGTCTAATCTTTAATACATTTTGTGGTTTATTTTGAACATGCACACAATCAAATAAACAGTTCATTATAATCAAAAGATATCTCACCAAACAAAGAAAAGAAAGAAGTATAACTTATCAAACCCCACCCCCTCTCCATAAATACTAGCAGGTTTATTTTTTTATTGTATAAAGGTGGGCGATATGTATAGTATCTCACAAAAGTGAGTTCACCCCTCACACTTCTGTAAATATTTAATTCTATCTTTTGATGAGACACTGAGGAGATGACACTTTTCTTAAATGTTGTCGTTGAAAGATATAAAAGTTCACAGAAATGTGAGAGGTGTACTCACTTTTCTAAGATACCTTCTGGTATATAGGGCTGAAGTATGTTTATATTACTAATCAGCTTGAGGCCAACATGTCGTACCTATTGTTGTAGTGTACTACCATGTGATACATAGGATTTACTTTCACAGTTATCATTTTAACTGTATATACTATTACTTTAGTTTAATTTAGGATATGGTTGTTTAATTTAGTATATTGCTCCTTTTCCGTTTGATCTTTTCTTTGGTCTTATTCTGTGTTAGTGGCCATTATTCATTTCATATCTGCTCTTCATTATTGTTCTGTTTTGGTTCTTGTTCTGCTGGATCACATAGATTTACACCTGGAGAACGTCAATAGATCTACTACCTTAGCTCTGAGATGTCCACGGTACAACTGAATTGAAATATAAAGTACTCCATAAAGTATATATACAAAGGAGAAAACACAAAAACTCGAAACTATTTTAATGTTCTTTATTCAGTCATCTGTGTGGCATTCACAATGTCCCTGATAATGTCTTTTGTCAACGATTTCTTAAGAAAATGTCCACATATTGAACACAATATTAAGGAAAACAAATTTAAATGGCTGGAAAAGTGATTCATTTTCTGACTCATCAAGGATTGTTTCTTATAACTCAGCCCGTCACAGTACTAATATCAATACAAGAGAAGACTGACTCCTCACTAAAACACAAAGGTTTGGTTCTATCTGTTGACTTGCAGTGGTGGACACACTGATTTCTAGACCATTGAAGTGGAAGATATGCAGTTCATATACCATCCTACAGGGGGAGCTGCAGCACTCTCAGCTCTCCGACTTGCCCCTGCCTTCAATCTATAGGTACCAAGTGAAGTCCAGAGTTTTTATGGATGAAGGTTCTCATAATATTTGAGAAACAACCTCCTCGTTAGTATAGTGGAGAGTATCCCCGCCTGTCACGAGGGAGACGAGGGGAAAGCAAAGTCACATGATTTGTTTCCACAAGTTTCCATCCTAGTGGACAAAGCTGCCATGACAGTTTCTCTAAAGCTTCAGTTCAAGAAGAAGCCCTGAGTTCACATTCCTGGAACTTGTTGAAGTGAAACTCAGAGAGCAGATGGCATCGTACAGGTGTTCCTCACCTGTTGAACTAATGCTGGATTTACAGAAGAGTGGCTTCATGACAGCTGGGGAACATCTGGAGCTGATGTCACAAAGACTTCACATTGTGACATCACTGTGATGTCACAATGTGGAAGTGTGGTAACAGACACATGACAACAACACATAGCAGCATCTTCTTGTTAGTATAGTGGAGAGTATCCCTGCCTGTCACGTGGGAGGTAAGGGTTCAATTCCCTTACTGGGAGTGCAGCTCTTTAAGATAAGATATCCCTTTATTTATCTCGCATGTGGAGAAATTTGCAAAAACACTCAGTCCCATACCGGGAGTCGAACCCGGGCCGCCTGGGTGAAAACCAGGAATCCTAACCGCTAGACCATATGGGAGAGTTTAGTTTACTTACTGATAACCTTCAGGTCAGAAATGCCCTCCCAGTCAGTTCCTTCCAGGTCATACAGCATTTGGCGATGCTGATGTGTTTGTGAAAATATGAGTTTAAAAGAAGCACGAAGAGCGCCCTCTGGTGAGCGGTACCACAGGGCTGTGTAAAGAACGGACGTGGGCCAACAGAGACTCGCCCACCGGGTATAAACAGAAACTACAAGCCTTCAGGAGAAGTCAGGACTGGAATTCAAACTGAAATGTAAAACTTCAAGATGGGAAATGGACTGTTTCCAGGTAAAAAATAATACATTTGGAAACCTAAGGTGAGAAGTGAGTGACTTTATTTACAGAGATACTCAAACTCAAAGTTAGGCTTCCTCTTGTCTGGAGCACATGGATAATTTGCATATTGCAGGACTGACTCCAGCAGACTCTAACCTTCAGTTGTGGATGAAGTTCATCTGCAGATACTCCTGGACAAAAACCCAGAAGTGGTATGAGTGAAAGCACTTTGGTGTCTGTTCACACTTGTCTTCAGGACTCGCCACATGTGATCTGATCACCTGAAACACAGTGGAACCCTGCTGGGCCCAGAACCCAGAACTCCATGGATCCAAACCTTCCTCTGCTACTGTCCTTTACAGAGATCTGGAACCTTTTGCATTAATTATTGTAGAATAATGTGAAGGTTCCAACAACAAGAAGGGAAATGTTGTCAGTAAAGTTAGCTAAAGGGTTTGCAGGCTCACCAGGAGATGAACCTGGAACCTTCTGATCTTCCATTAACAAGAAGTAGCAACAACACGACTTTTGGACCATGTCGACTGAATCACTTAGACTCGTTGGGTGTCTTAAGACCCACAACCAGGTGGATGGAGAGTCTTCACTGCTTCTTGAGGAAGTTTGAGTTAGCACAATGGAAACCAAGCTGATCCAGTGTCAAAACTTCCCCTGTGTATAGTCCTGGGGAATTTTTTCTCCTGACCATAAATCTCAGTTGACACCCTTTGCTAGCTCAGTTGGGAGAGTGGAGGACTGTAGTGGACAACATTGACATCCTTAGGTCTCTGGTTCAAATCCAGCTCGAAGGAGGACTTTTCATAAAACTGGGTATGGAGGATTTAGAAGAGCAAGTTGACTTTGTAACATAAATGTTGAGTTGGAAGGTCAAACTTCAGAGTCACAACATCTTACCACAGTCCTCAAGGCTTCAAAGGAAGCTCTCTGAAGTGATGACACTGATCAATGGTACACTTTTAATCTGAGGATCCACTGTTGAAATCCCGAGGCTTTTCAGAAACATGAGTTAGCACAATGTAAACTATTGATGTGTGTTTTTTCCACTGGAATTTTTTCTCCCCTGCTAGGAAACACAGTTTACACCCTTCGATAGCTCAGTTGGTAGAGCGGATCCTGGATTCATTTGCCAGAATGACTCTGAGCCGATGTTCATTCAAGACTTTTGAGGCGTTACAATGGAAGGAAAGTCGTCCTTAGGACAACGTCAACCAGGTGGATGGAGAGTCTTCACAGGTAGTTGAGGAAGTATGAGTTAGCACAATGGAAACCAAGCTGATCCTTTGGTGATCCAGTAGTTAGTACAGGGGTTCTGATGTTAAATTTCCATATCTTCATCAAAAATCACCTCATATAGGCTGAAATAGCTCAGCTGGGAGAACGTTAGACTGAAGGTCCCTGGTTCAGTCAGTGGTTTTGGTAAACATTGCTCTACTAGTGGTCGTAATGGAAGCAGGATAGAGAGTCATTTAGGAAACTACACAGGAGTCTGCTGACTCAAATGCAAAAAGACAACAAATTAGAGAAAAACTACCAAATTCAAACCTTCAATAAAGCCTGAACCAGCCGTAAGTACCTGTAGGCCACAATGAGGACAAAAGATCTTGGTCTCCTCAAAAGACAATAAAGTGGGTTAATCCTGATGCAAAACTTTCCTGACTCATGTTGTTGTGGCCGAGAGGTTAAGGCGATGGACTAGAAATCCATTGGGGTCTCCCTGCCAACAATGTTGCTCAATACTTTGAGAAGGTTAAAGGCTACTCTAATACCTCTGATGTGGAGATGCCCTGAAATCCAAGGACAAGAGTCCAATGAAGACGTGTTTTCCTCTTCAGAGGGTCTCGTCATGAGGACAAGTTGAGAACAAGTGAATCTGAGAAGTTCAGTTGTCTCAGATCTGCAATGAAATTTAATGAGGCTACTTAACTGTGGTCTGGGTCCTCCCCCGACTTTGCACCACCCACAAGATCTGGCTCCCCCCAGCACCTCCCGCTGGAGGTAGATAGAGCTGCTCAGGCTGGTTTAATCTAATAACAGTTGGAAAGTATTTGGATCAGTGTGATAACTGCAAATAATATATGGAGCACGAACAAGGGTATTGTATGTTAACCCCCCCCAATTTCTCTTCTCTCTCTTCTCTTCTCTTCTCTCTGTCTTTGAGCGCCCCACCCCGGTCGTGTACGGCAGCTGCAACAGGAGGAGACTCCAGGTCTCTGCAAGAGCAAAAACTGTTCTGACTCCGGAAGGCTCTCAATCACATCATATTGTTTGCCAAAGCTGCCGAACAAATCAAGGGCAGAAGAAAAAAAAAAAAAAAAGAGAAATACTCTGGTGGAGCTGCTGTTTATCTTGATCATATCAAGTATGAGGTTACATAACCAGCAAACATGATAATAATTGTATTTACTTAATTTACTTTTCTATACTGTTACAAAGTGGTTTTACATTAAAACCACAATATAATGTACAACAATGAAATACAGAGCATATAAAATACAGATAAGAAGAAAGAAAAACAAAATCAGATGGGAGAGGCACCTCATGGAGGTCAGAGGAGATCAAAGCAGGAGAAAATCTTTGATCTTAGCATCTACACAGCAACAGCCGATGATCTCCTTCAATCTGATATGATCTCAGCACTGGAGCCAAGGAGACGCAGAGATCAAAGGAAATCAGCGTTATTCAACCTTCAGCATTCACCCTTGCATTTTCTTCTGGAAATACAAACCTCTAGTAATTATTATTATCATAACAGGTCTCTGATATCTGGAGGAGTCAGACCATTCAAGGCTTTAAAAACAAGCAGTAGCATTTTAAAATCTCTTCTAAAACTGACAGGCAGCCAGTGAAAGGAAGAAGGGATTGGTGAAATGTGGTCCCTCCTCCTGGTGCCTGTTAAAAAGCTGGTAGCAGCATTCTGCTCCAGCTGCAGTCTTTGAACATTGAGCCTACTGATGCCATAATAAAGGGAGTTATAGTAATCCAGCCTGGACCAGATGTCCTGCATGTTTTAGTTCTCTCCTTCTGCTTCATCTGATGATGTCATCACCAAGGTTGTGAAAAAGCACCATAACGAGAACCTTCATTGTGATCAGGTGTGGTGCAACTTGGAGAGAGCTAAACCCTGCGGGACGCCAGAGCTCCAGGACCCAACTTGGACACCCCTGTCCTAGACCAATGTCCTGACATGTTCAAGAAGCTATAGGAATCAACTCATTGTCATAAATAAGGAGGAGATCAAGACTCTGGATGGTCTCCAGTCCATCACAGGACAAACAAACAGAGACAAACAGCCACACACACCTTCACACCTGGAGGACATTTACTGTCACCAGTTAAACTCACATGCTGGTTTTTGGACTGTGGAAGGAAAACAGAGTACCTGGAGGATGGATGGATCCATGTAAAGTTTCTTCTTCAGTATTTTAAATAAAACCTCAGCAAGGAGCTAGTGGCGCAATGGAGAAGGCGTCTGACTACGGATTAGAAGATTCCAGGTTCAACTCCTGGCTATCTTGATACTGTTCTAGTTAACTTCACCAACAACATTTCCCTTGTTGTTGTTGGAACCTTCACATTGTTCTACAAAGTCCTTAAAAGTCATGGATTCGTTGAAAAGAAAAACTTTCTTCTATCATTTGTTCCCAAGATTCACACCAATACTGAGTAAAGGAAACTTTTTCCAAGTGAACATAAGTCATGTCTGTATATTCCATCATCCATCCATCCATCCATCCATCCATCATCCATCCATCCATCCATACATCCATACATCCATGCATCCATGCATCCATGATGTGATCCAGTAAACGTGTCCAAGCAGTAGTGTTGTGTTGTTGCTTCTCATTGTCAATAGAACCATGAGAAAGTATGAGAGTGACTGATACTCTTGTATGATCACTGGACCTTTTGAAAGCAGTCAGACTCTGATACTGTACCAGGAGCATCTGTGTCCTTCACAACCCGCCTACATTTTAACTGGACTTTCTGTGGTGGACCAAACAACACAGTTGGGTCTGGGTGAGCTTTGCTTTACCTTACCGTCCTGGTCCGCTCTGGAACGTACGACTTGGTAGAACCACAGCTAAACTAAGCTTTGAAAAGTCATGATCATTATCAATGAATGCTCTTTAATCTGAGCTTCCACCATTAAAATCCCTGTTCAGGTTTGCTGTAAAACCAAGCAGTTCTTCATTCCAGCTTCAAATGGAGAGAAAACTGGTTTTCCTGAAGCAAAACTTCTCACCTGCAGCCAATCAGGCAGTCAGAAAATATGATGCAATACAGCCAGCAGTCTGCTCAGATGTTTCCTGATTGTTTTCAAATCCAGAGCGGAGCTTTTCAGCATCTTCAAGAAGGAACAATGGACTACAATTTGTTGAGTTTCAAAACAGCGAGCAAGAAGAGTCTCCACTTCTGCACCTTGGTGGTCAGGATCAGGGTCTGCTTCGTCTCACTCAGAAGTGAGAATCATATGGAGACACAACACTGTGTTGGCAGGCCTGGGTAGCTCAGACAGTAGATCATCAGACATTTAGTCTGAAGGTCCAGGTTTCAAGACCCTGTTCAGGCTCTTTGTGGGAAGAAACTTGAAACTGAGCAGGATGACTATTGCAGCAACACATCATCAGTAGGATAAAACTAACCTGTCTCTTGATGGTCTACATCAGGGGGTCCAAACTCGGTCAGAGAGTGCTGGTGTCCTGCATGTTTTAGTTCTCCGCCTGCTTCAGCATACCTGAATCTAATGATGACGTCATCACCAAGGTTGTGAAAAATAACAATAACGAGCCTTTCATTACAAAGTGGATGGGAGAGGCACCGGATGGAGATCAATGGAGATCACAGCCGGAGGAAATCTTTGATCTGAGCATCTCCATGGCAAAAGGCACTGATCTCCTTTGATCTGATAAGAGATCAGAACTGGACCAATGGAGAATCTGAGATCAAAGGAAATCAGCTTTATTCAATCATCAGCATTCACACTTGCATTTTCTTCTGGAAATACAAACCTCTATAATTATTATTATCATAACAGGTCTCTGATATCTGGAGGAGTCAGACCATTCAAGGCTTTAAAAACAAGCAGTAGCATTTTAAAATCTCTTCTAAAACTGACAGGCAGCCAGTGAAAGGAAGATGGGGTTGGTGAAATGTGGTCCCTCCTCCTGGTGCCTGTTAAAAAGCTGGTAGCAGCATTCTGCTCCAGCTGCAGTCTTTGAACATTGAGCCTACTGATGCCAGAATAAAGGGAGTACAGTAATCCAGCCTGGACCAGATGAAGGCATGTATTACTTTCTCCAGGTCTGCTGGGGATAGGAATGACCTGGTCTTGACTAGTCGTCTCAGCTGAGCAAAGCAGGATTGGACTACCTTGGTCACCTGACAGTCAAAGGACAGGTCAGACTCGAACACCACACCTAAATTGTGTGCCTCTTTTCAAATTGCTCAATGAGCTACCAAGACTAGAGCAAAGGTTGTTAAAACCACCAGAACTGGGTCCATTGGGGGCGATCAAAATGATTTCAGGTTTTAAACTGTTCAGCTGTAAAAAGCTTTTGGACTTTGGTTCTTTACTTTTGTGAGGCAGGACAGGATAGAGGCAGAGTCCGTAGAGCAAGGCTTTATAGGGAAGTTCAGTTGTGTGTCGTCTTCATAAAAATGAAAGTTAACATTAAGGCCACCCAAAACAAAGCCTTGAGGGACACCACAACAAAGAGCAGCACAAGAGGCAGAGGTCTCTCCAAGCTGAACAGAAAATGATCTGTCTGATAAATACCAGGAAAACTAGTTAAGAGCAACACCAGTGATGTCAACAAAAAACAAATCAGTCAATGAAAAAAGTCACTCTTTCATTCCAGAGCTGAAGATGTGAGCACAAAGAAGTTTGGACTCTCACACTGTTCAGGTCCAAAAGATTCTTTCTAATAAGTTCCTCGTGTAATAAAATTAATCAGTCTTTCATTACAGATCTGAGACAACTGAACTCCTCTGATTTACTTGTTCTCAACTTGTCCTCATGACGAGACACAAAAGAAGGTTATCTGTGTGTGGTTCCTGATAACCCTGAGGTTCAGATCAGAAACGTCCTTTCAGGTCACAAAGTGTTTGCCAAGGTGAGTGTCCATGTGACTCGTGACTGTTCAGCCCCGTTTCCACTGTACAAAATGTGTCTTTCCAGTTCTGTTCAGTACTTCAGTACCCGCCTCAGTTCACTCAGTTTGCTCATGTTGTAGATGTTATCTGGTGACGTAGAAGCTACGTCCACTTCAGTGCAAAAGTGAAGAGACAATGAAAAAAGGTGTAAAGAATGTTGACTTCAGCTCCTCTCAGGATCTGAGCTTTGTCCATTTAGTTGGCAGATTTTCATGTTTCTCTTACTATTGACAGTTTGACTCTTATTTTCCAGCAGGAGACAAAAAGTGTCCGGTCACAGTTTGGTTCAGTTTCACTCAGTGACAGTGAGAATCCCTCAAACTGTGGGGGAGGGGTTCATGGAGCACTGAAGGTGGAACGCTTCACATTTCCTGGCTGGAATGAGCTGAAGTTGAAGCATTGGTGGTTCAGTGCTAGAATTCTCTCCTGCCACTCAGGAGGGTTCGATTCCCGGCCAATTGATGCAATAGATCTTTTCTTCACCCTCCTCCTGTGTGAGCTTTCACAACCCAGTCTCATGTTAACGGGTCAGTTTGGACCCCATTCACATCACAAGGTTCCAAGTGACAACAACTTGTCTGTTGAAGAAAAGTGTTACTTTTACACCACAGCAGCAAGAAACACTGACAACAATGGAGTTCCTACAATGTGAGCCAGCCACAGTGAGCAGTGGTCGTCTCATGTGTAGGATTTTACAGTGAACCTTCCATGACGACAGAACAAGTAGCCTGGCTAGCTCAGTCGGTAGAGCATGAGACTCTTAATCTCAGGGTCGTGGGTCGAGCCCCACGTTGGGCGGAGCTCTGTTTTCAGACAGTGGTGTCCTCAAGGACAGAAGACTTGGGATCTGAAGCTTGCAGGTAAAAGTCCTACAATTGAGAGGTCACCACTGTGGGTCCAGAGCATGATCTTTGACCCCCATCAGCTCCTTAGGAGCTTCACTGTGTCACCAACTCCTTCATACCGTATCACTTTGTTCTTCATTTTAATTTGAAAAAAATAAATACATAAAAAAAAATGCTCTTTCACTATTCCCACTTGGGTGTGAGAGATGTGTGTCATCAGCCATGGCTGAACGTCATTGACCTTCTCTCCTTTGTTTCCCACTCTGCTTTACTTTTTAACCTTTATCTGAGCAGGTTTGAGCTCATTATTGGTAAAATCTTTGGAGCTGTCCATGGTGCTGAAGTAGCGCAAATTGTGCCGCACAACTCAATGTAATCCACATTCTCTCTGTTCTGCTTTCTGTCTCAGTTTCCATTATTATGCTCTTATTGGGAGCGGTCAAATTCAGGTCAGATCCAGATCAGGGGCCTCATTTATAAAACGTTATGTAGGATTCCTACTAGAAATGTGCGTGCGGCCAAAAGCTGAAAATGGCATGCGCTCAAAACAATTTTAATCAATAAAACCGTGCGTACGCACATCTGCACGCACTTTTCTTTTATAAATCACAATCCACCTGGAAGGTGGTGCAGCTCATATCCCCACCCTCAACACGCCCACTTTCTACCAGAAATGGTCAATGCAAAGGGCCTCGTCAATATTTTTGCATCTCATTCAGCCTGTTAATCGCCGGCATTTGACGCTAAATCCTGACAGAAGAGACAAAGAAAAAGGATTTTTCGGAGAGAGAAAAAGTGATGGAGGAGGTGGAGGTCAGGAGATGATAATATTTGGTGTCACAGTAGTGGAATCACTAATAAATGGAATAAGAAAAACAACGATTGGTAGCACGTCATCACCGCTGGAAATAGTGTGAGAGTCACAGAGAGAACAGTGACTGTAGAGGTGGAGAAGAAGAATCTGATGTGAAGGTGGAGGTCAGAGGAGAGTGACATCATGGAGGAGAGTGACATCATGGAGGCCAGGGGAGAGTCACATCATGGAGGAGAGTGACATCATGGAGGAGAGTGACATCATGGAGGTCAGAGGAGAGTGACATTATGGAGGAGAGTGACATCATGGAGGCCAGAGGAGAGTGACATCATGGAGGAGAGTGACATCATGGAGGAGAGTGATATCATGGAGGCCAGGGGAGAGTGACATCATGGGGTCAGAGGAGAGTGACATCATGGCGTCAGATGAGAGTGACATCATGGAAGAGAGTGACATCATGGAGGCCAGAGGAGAGTAACATCATGGAGGAGAGTGATATCATGGAGGAGAGTGACATCATGGAGGCCAGGGGAGAGTGACATCATGGGGTCAGAGGAGAGTGACATCATGGAGGTCAGAGGAGAGTGACATCATGGCGTCAGATGAGAGTGACATCATGGAAGAGAGTGACATCATGGAGGCCAGAGGAGAGTAACATCATGGAGGAGAGTGACATCATGGAGGAGAGTGATATCATGGAGGCCAGGGGAGAGTGACATCATGGGGTCAGAGGAGAGTGACATCATGGAGGTCAGAGGAGAGTGACATCATGGCGTCAGATGAGAGTGACATCATGGAGGAGAGTGACATCATGAAGGCCAGAGGAGAGTGACATCATGGAGGAGAATGATATCATGGAGGCAAGGGGAGAGTGACATCATGGGTTCAGAGGAGAGTGACATCATAGAGGAGAGTGATATCATGGAGGCCAGGGGAGAGTGACATCTTGAGGTCAGAGGAGAGTGACATCATGGAGGTCAGAGGAGAGTGACCTCATGGAGGTCAGAGGAGAGTGACATCATGGGGTCAGCACCAGAGCTCACCCCTAGACACCAAAACAGCCTCCATGGTTGTGAGGGTCAGCGTGTGTCAGAGTGTCGGAGAGACATTTTGGTGGAGACACAGCGGACCGATAAAGTTCAGTTTCATCTGTTTATTAAATATAAAAATTAAATATATGAACAGAGACTCTAAAAAGGCTCAGTGGACTTTATATTTTATCCTCAGTCACTCTAGAGGTGGAGGCGGAGGGTGGAGGAGGTCATCTGTCTCCAGCAGCAGTGCGTCCCGAGCGGATGAAAGCACCGCGAGCAGCTTTTATCAGGATTTACAGCCATAAAGTAGAAATATACTAAACTGTATCACATATCACATATGTATAATAATAATAAAATAAGCAATATAAAACCTATCATTTCTTTATTTCACACGTTGGTAAATCATCTCAATTGCAGTTTGTTTTTTGCATGAGACTTTCCCAGAGACTCACTTTAGTTGTTCCCGTGTACATACAGTTTAGTATATTTGTACCTTCTGGCTGTAAATCCTAATAAGAGCAGCTGGAACAGAGCAGACGTCCCCAGAGCCTACAGACAGACAGACAGTCAGTGTCCTCCAGACACTGCAGCTTTACTCACAGCTGTCTCCGCACTATTTGTGTGCTTACTCTGAAATTAAACTGATTGTTACTCACTTTGTCACGATTAATAATCAATCAGTTCCATCCTCTGGATCATTTGAAGATGGAAGTTTGACATATGAACATGGTGCTGCTGATTCAGTATCAACGTTCCACTAAAGAAACACGTAGAACACTGCAGCTTGGCTGTTCATGATTACGTGGATCTCTAAGTCTGATATTTGAAGATAATAAACGTTTCAGATGAATCTGGCTTCAATTCTCCACCTCACCATCAGCGCTGCAGGTTCCCCGTCTCCAAAACGTGTGTGTGCAAGGTTCAAAGTTTGTGTACCGGTACGCACATTCTCATGCAAAGTTAATTTTTTTAAATCACAAACTTTGCCTGGGAAGTGGCGTATGCATCTTTCAGGACCTGTTTTGTGCGTAAGCCAGCTTTATAGATGAGCCCCAGATCTGTATGGTGATTTGTTAACAGGTGAAAGAGCCAATAGGCTGTAAGGACCCACTACAAGTCCCTGCCCCCTCAGCGCCCTCCCTGGGATTATGAAAACCAGTGAATGAGTGGTATTTAATGAAACCATCCACTGCATTAGCCAGGAAACGGACCCGGGGCTCCAGCGTGGCAGGAAAGAAGTGGACCACTGAACCACCACCTCACATGTCAGCACATTCCAGCCACCAAAGCTCATCTGATCCCACTGCTGTTCTCAGTGAACCCCTCCCCCGCAGTCTGAGTGACACTCAGCTGTGGTGACACAAGAAGAGATGCTACGTTTGGCTACGACCCTGACAGACAGCATGCAGAGCAACATCTCCTCCTTAGTATAGTGGAGAGTATCCCTGCCTGTCACGTGGGAGCTGGGGGTTCAATTCCCTGATGGGGAGTGCAAGTCTTTAGTTTACTCAATGATAACCTTCAGGTTCAGATCAGAAATGCTCTCCCAGTCACTTCCTTCCAGGTCATGCAGCATTTGGCGATGCTGATATGTTTGTGAAAATATGAGTTTAAAAGAAGCACAAAGAGCGCCCCCTGGTGAGCGGTACCACTCCACTAATTCACCACTTAACCAAATGTTTCAATTCATCACTTCATCACCTGGTTCAGTTCATCACTTCATCATCTGCTTCAAATAATTACATCACCATCTGATTCAATTCACCACTTCACCATCTGGTTCAATTCACGACTTTAACATCTGGATCAGTTCATCACTTCATCATCTGGTTCAATTCACCACTTCACCGTCTGGTTCAATTCATCACTTCACCGTCTGGTTCAATTCACCACTTCACTAATTCACCACTTCATCATCTGGTTCAATTCATCATTTCAACTTCTGGTTCAGTTCATCACTTCATCATCTGGTTCAATTCACCACTTCACTTTCTGGTTCAATTCATCACTTGATCATCTGGTGCAATTCACCACTTCACCATCTGATTCAATTCATCACTTCATCATCTGGTTCACTTCACCACTTCACCTTCTGGTTCAGTTCATCACTTCACCATCTGGTTCAATTCACCACTTCACCTTCTGGTTCAGTTCATCACTAAACCATCTAGTTCAATTAACCACTTAACCAATTCACCATTTCACCATCTGGTTCAAATCATCACTTCACCATCTGGTTCAATTCACCACTTCACCTTCTGGTTCAGTTCATCACTTCATCATCTGGCCGCGCCCCGTCACTATCTGTCAACTCCTGTTACAGAGTGCTCTGTTGTCTGTGGGAAAAAACTTGAAACTGAGCAAGATGACTATTGCAGCAACACGTCATCATTAGGATAAAACTAAGCTGTCTCTTGATGGTCTACGACAGGGTGTCCAAACTGGGTCAGAGAGTGCTGGTGTCCTGCATGTTTTAGTTCTCTGCCTGCTTCAGCATACCTGAATCTAATGATGACGTCATCACCAAGGTTGTGAAAAAGAACAATAATGAGCCTTTCATCACAAAGTGGATGGGAGAGGCACCAGATGGAGATCAACGGAGATCAAAGCTGGAGGAAATCTTGGATCTGAGCATCTCCATGGCAAAAGGCACTGATCTCCTTTGATCTGATAGGAGATCAGCACTGGAGCCATGGAGACGCTCAGATCAAAGGAAATCAGCTTTGTAGAGTTGTAATGTGCTCGTACTCATCCCTACATTTTTCTAGAAATTTGTCTTCAATCACCTTTTCTCTATCTACACCCTCTACTTGAACCTTTACCTGTTTATTTATTTCATATTTTCCAAATATCATGTTTTTGATTTTTGGTCCACCACAGAAAGTCCAGTTAAAATGTAGGCGGGTTGTGAATGACACAGATGCTACTGGTACAGAATGACAGTCTGACAGTTTTCAAAAGGTCCAATGATCATACAAGAGTATCAGTCACTCTCATACTTTCTCATGGTTCTATTGACAATGAGAAGCAACAACACAACACCACTGCTTGGACATGTTTACTGGATCACATCAGGATGGATGGATGGATGGATGGATGGATGGATGCTGTATGTATGATGGAGGATGGCGGATGGAGGATGGAGGATGGAGGATGGAGGATGGAGGATGGATGGATGGAGGATGGATGGATGGATGGATGATGGATGACGGATTGATGGATGGATGGTTGGATGTATGGATGGATGGATGGAAGGATGGATGGATGAATGACCGATGGATGACAGATGTTGGATGGATGGATGAATGATGGATGAATGATGGATGGATTACAGATGGGTGGATGGATGGATGAATGACGGATGGATGGATGGATGACGGATGGATGGATGGATGGAAGGAAGGATGAAGGATGGATTGATGGATCGAAGAATTGAATGATGGATTGGTAGATGATGGACGATGGATGCATGATGGATGAATGGATGGATGAAAGATGGATGGATGGAAGGAATTATGATGGATGGAAGGATGGATTGGTAGATGAATGGATGGATGGATGAGGAAGGATGGATTGGTAAATGGATGATGGATGGATGAATGGATATATGATGGATAGCTGATGGATGGATAGATGGATGGATGATGGATGGATGACATATGGATGGATAGAAGGATGGATTGGTCGATGGATGGATGGATGAGGAAGGATAGATTGGTAGATGGATGGATGGATGACGAATGGATGGATGATGGAAAGATGGATGACGGATGGATGGATGAAAGGATGGTTGGATGGATGGAAGGATGGGTGGATCAATGGATGGAAGGATGGATGGATGGATGGATGGAGGGATGATGGACGGATGGATTGATGACGGATGGATGGATGATAAATGGATGAGAGATGGATGGATGGATGACGGATGGATGGAAGGATGGTTAGATGGATGGATGGATGGGTGGATGGATGGATGGAAGGATGGATGGATGGATGGATGGATGGAGGGATGATGGACGGATGGATGGATGGATGGATGATGGATGGATGGATGGATGGATGACGGATGGATGGATGATGGACGGATGACAGATTGATGGATGGATGACGGATGGATGACGGATGGACAGATGACAGATGGATGATGAATGGATGGATGGATGGATGGATGGATGATGGACGGATGACAGATTGATGGATGGATGACGGATGGATGACGGATGGACGGATGACAGATGGATGATGAATGGATGGATGGATGGATGGATGGATGAAACGATAAAAGACAAATGATGGATGGATCGATGACAAATGGATGGATGATGGATGGATGGATGGATGGACGGATGGAAGGATTGATGGATGGATGGAAACATGATGGATGGATGGATGACGGATGGATGATGGATGGATGGATGGATGGATGGATGAATGAAACGATAAAAGACAAATGATGGATGGATCGATGACAAATGGATGGATGATGGATGGATGGATGGATGGGTGGATGGATGGATGGAAGGATTGATGGATTGATGGATGGATGGATGATGGATGGATGGATGGATGGATGGATGACATATGGATGACAGATGGATGACAGATAGATGACGGATGGATGGATGACGGATGGATGGATGGTAGGATGGTTGGATGGATGGATGGATGGATGGATGGATGGATAGATGGAACGATGACAGATGGATGGATTGATGGATGGATGGGTTGATGGATGAATGGATTGATGGGTGGATGGACGGATGGATGGATGATGGATGGATGGATGACGGATGGATGAATGGATGGATGGATGGATGGATGGAACGATGACAGATGGATAGATGGATGACGGATGGATGACGGAAGGATGGATGGATGGATGGATGGATTGATGGAGGGATAATGGATGGATGGATGGATGAATGGAAGGATGGATGAATGGAAGGATGGATGAATGGAAGGAGGGATGTATGGATGGATGGATGGATGGATGAATGGATGAAAGGATGGATGGATGGATGGATGGATGGATGGATGGATGGATGGATGGATGGATGGATGGATGGATGGATGGATGAATGGATGAAAGGATGGATGGATGGATGACGGAAGGATGGATGAAAAGATAAAAGACTGAATATGGATGGATGGATGACAGATGGATGACAGATGGATGATGGATGGATGAAAGATGGATGACAGATGGATGATGGATGGATGGATGACGGATGGATGGATGGAAGGATGGTTGGATGGATGGATGGATGGATAGATGGAACGATGACAGATGGATGGATTGATGGATGGATGGGTGGATGGACGGATGGAAGGATTGATGGATGGATGGAACCAGGACGGATGGACGGATGACGGATGGATGATGGATGGATGGATGGATGGATGAAACGATAAAAGACAAATGATGGATTGATCGATGACAAATGGATGGATGACGGATGGATGACAGATGGATGGATGACGGATGGATGGATGGATGGATGGAAGGATGGATGGACTGATAGATGGAGGGATGATGGACGGATGGATGCGTGACAGATGGATGGATGGATTGATGGATGGAGAGATGATGGACGGATGGATGGATGGATGGAAGGATTGTTGGATGGATGGATGGATGGATGGGTGGATAAATGGATGGATAGAAGGATGGATGGATGGATGGATGGAGGGATGATGGACGGATGGACGGATGGATGGATGACGGATGGATGGATGGATGGATGGATGGATGAAACGATAAAAGACAAATGATGGATGGATCGATGACAAATGGATGGATGACGGATGGATGGATGACAGATGGATGGATGGATGACGGATGGATGGATGGATGGATGGATGGATGGATTGATGGATGGATGGATGGATGGATAAATGGAACGATGACAGATGGATGGACTGATGGATGGATGGGTAGATGGACGGATGACAGATGATTGATGGATGAATGACGGATGGATGACAGATGGATAGATGGATGGACTCTGATTTTTCAGACTGTTATTGAATATAAGGATGTGTTTGCAGTACATCTGACACCAGGTAATGCAACACTAAAAGTGCACCAAAGGAGGCGCTGTGGCTTAGCTGGTCAAAGTACCTGTCTAGTAAACAGGAGGTCCTGGGTTCAAATCCCAGCATTGCCTCGTGACATCAATTCACTTTAACTTTACTTATATAGCATCAAATACAACACAGTCATTTCTTGGTGTTTTTACAGGAGAAACCCAACAAGTCCACATCATCAAGCATGATCATGTGAACACCCTGTCCCCCCAAGGTGGCAGGTACCTCCACGGAGGGTAACTGTTTGATACGGTACTTTCAGTACCATCCACAACTTTAGTCAGTGAAAACACATGAAAACCTGAAGTGTATCATAACATATTGACACATACTGAGTGGAGGAAACAAGACATTGGTTTATTTCAAACACAATGAATATGAAGGAGTTGTAGACAAGGTGAAGCATCCACAACAGGGTCAGAGACGTACCGTGGAGACCTCTGTACCTGTAAGACTTAGAACTGCAAGCTTCATGTGGCCAAATGGGGGCTAGATCACTAAGATTGTGGGGGAGCTTAGAGCCGAGTGGAAACTTGTTCCCAAAGACTCAACAAGTTGCTGACAAACGCCACCCGGGGAATTTCACCCCGGGAATTGTTCCACTTCTGATCACTTCTTCAGAGGCACACAGGTCCGTTATACCAAGAGGCAAGAGACGTGGTTCCTTGACAATATAATATCTTTTTATTAACAATTTACAAAATCACCCATAAAAACACTCGTAAAATAAAGGGGGAGGTGTTCCAGATCAGAGCCGGCTTACCTCGGGGCAGTGTGTCGACGGGGGTGAGTGGATCCCAGGGGGAGGTCACCGGGTGAACGCTAGCCACACACACACACACTCTCTCACACACACACACACACACACACACACACACACACACACACACACTCTCTCACACACACACACACACGTGACGGGAAGAAACCAAAAGTGGGCCCGGGACTCGCACAGCACACACAAGAAGAGGGGTACCACCACCACGGACTCTAGTCCACCACCATAGGGGCTCAGCGTCTGAAATGGAGGGATATAATGAATAGGGAACACTCAACACAGGAAAAGAAAAGAAATGAAAAGCAAAGACCATATGATAGATGACAAACAGCCACCTATCATATTATACAGCAAGTACAAAGGAAATGATGTTTTAACTAAACAAAATGAGGTTATCTACACAAACTGAACATTAAACCAAAACAATAAACATAACAACAGAAAGTCAACCACAACAACATGAACCGAAAACAGTGTAACCCCACTACGTACACGTTTTAAAATGAGGCGGAAGCTCAACTTAAGGCAGTGGTTTGACACAAAAGGTTAAAACCAGAACGGGCAGAACCCGGCCCAGCCGCGGCCGGCCCGGCAGCCGAGATGAGGCTGGAGTTTACACGGCTAGGAGCGGGGCTGGAAGTCCGGTGAGGCCGTAGTGAGGCAGAACAGCTGGTAGGCAAATTAGCCGTGAGGCAAAGCAGCGGCGAGGAGCAGCGGCGCAGTAGCAGCCGCAGCTCTCCAATGCAGCCACTCGGGGACGCGGTGTGCCACACCTGGGAGGGAAAGCACGTCTTTTTTGAACGTCATTAATCAAGTTGTAAAGTTGTAGTTTTGTGTTGGTTAGTTTTTAAAACTCAGATGAGTCATTATCAGTAATAAAAAAAGAGTTTATTTCTGAGTGTTTTGGTTTTGAAGGAAACATCAAAGTTGAGTATATATATATATATATATATATATATATATATATATTCAAATCACACAAATCTTTGAAAAAATGTGTCATACAAAGAAGATGGGAGAGGCACCTCATGGAGATCAGAGCAGATCATAGCAGGAGATGATCTCCTTCAATCTGCTATGATCTCAGCACTGGAGCCATGGAAACACATAGATCAAAGGAGATCAGCTTTATTCAACCTTCAGCATTCACACTTGCATTTTATTCTTGAAATACAAACCTCTAGTAATTATTATTATCATAACAAACTACAAATGACTGTGTTGCATTTGGTGCTATATAAATAAAGATTCCTTGAATTGATGTCATGAGGCACTGCTGGGATATGAACCCAGGACCTCCTGTTCACTAGACAGGCACTTTGACCAGCTAAGCCACAGCGCCTCCTTTGGTGCAGTTCAGTGCTGCATTACCTGGTGTCAGAACTTGTTGAAGTGAAACTCAGAGAGCAGAGGGCATCGTACAGGTGTTCCTCACCTGTTGAACTAATGCTGGATTGACAGAAGAGTGGCTTCATGACAGCTGGGGAACATCTGGACCTGATGTCACAAAGCTTCCACATTGTGATATCACTGTGATGTCACAATGTGGAAGCATGGTAACAGACACATGACAGTGACACAGCGTAACCCAGGATCCAGACAAGTGTAAACAGTGTGGATCAGGGCTGCTCCATGTGATGTGATCAGCTGAAACAGATGTTAACCAGGTGTGAACGGCCCAGAAAGACCTGATGAGACACACAAGCTGAAGAGGCTCTGACAGAACTCACTCAGAGACCTGAGTCACTTTTCTGTCTGACAAAACAAACTCCTCCACTTCTTATCATCTTCCTATCATTCTTATCATCCTGTCTTACATCAGCTTAAATCCCAGCAGTGCCTCACAACATTAACTCAGTTCATCTTTACTTATATAGTACCAAATACAACCCAGTCATTTCTTGGTGTTTTTACAGGAGAAACCCAACAAGTCCACATCATCAAGCATGAGGGTGACAGTTTGGTACAGTACTTTCAGTTCCATCCACAACTTTAGTCAGTGAAAACACATACAAACCCGTACTGTATCATAAAGTACTGGCGCATACTGAGTGGTGGAAACGATTTATTTCAAACAGGATAAGTATGAAAGAGTTGGTGACAGGGTGAAGCTCCCAGGGAGCTGATGGGGTCAAAGATCATGCTCTAGATCAGGGTTCTCAAACTCAGTTCCTGGAGGGCCTCAGCCCTGCATGTTTTCCACGTCTCCCTGCTTCAACATGGCTGATTGCAATGAGTGGCTCCTTATGGAGCTTTGTGCTGAATGTGGTGATGAACCATTCAGGAGTGTTAAAGAACCCGCACCTCCTGAGAGACTGGAGCCTTAATCCAGAGCCTTGGACCACTCACTCACACTATAATCATATAAGTGACATCATGGAGGTCAGAGGAGAGTGACATCATGGAGGTCAGAGGAGAGTGACATCATGGAGGACAGAGGAGAGTGACATCATGGAGGTCAGAGGAGAGTGACATCATGGAGGTCAGAGGAGAGTGACATCATGGAGGACAGAGGAGAGTGACATCATGGAGGTCAGAGGAGAGTGACATCATGGAGGTCAGAGGAGAGTGACATCATGGAGGCCAGAGGAGAGTGACATCATGGAGGTCAGAGGAGAGTGACATCATGGAGGTCAGAGGAGAGTGACGTCATGAGGTCATCACCAGAGCTCACCTCTGGACATCAAAACAGCCTCCATGCTACGTTTGGCTACGACCCTGACAGACAGCATGTATAGCAACATCTCTCCCTTAGTATAGTGGAGAGTATCCCTACCTGTCACATGGGAGCTGGGGGTTCAATTCCCTGACAGGGAGTGCAGCTCTTTAGTTTACTTACTGATAACCCTCTGGTTCAGGTCAAAAATCCCCTATTAATCACTTCTTTCCAGGTCACACAGAGTTTAGCACCATTAATGTGTTTCTGTAGTGTAGTGGTTATCACGTTTGCTTCACACACAAAAGGTCCCCTGTTCGAAACCGGGCGGAAACTATAAAGAAAGGTTTTTGAAATTCATCAACACGGTTTCCAAAATATTAGGAGTTTAATGGACGAACACGTCTTGTTACATAAGCAAATATAACAACCCAAAACCTTTTAACAGGTAGTGGTGGGATTTGAACCCACAAAATCCTAGCAGCACAAAGGTCGTTAATTAAAAGCCTGAACTAATAGACGAGTCTTAAGTTTGTTCTTGAAGGTGTCAACAGAGTCAGTTGGGCACAAAGAGGGAAGAAGATCCTTCCAAAGCCTCGGAGCAACAGCCTGGAAGGATCGGTCACCTCTAGTGAGAAAATAAGAGCGTGGAACCTTCAGCAGGTTCTGATCCACAGACCTCAGAGCCGTTTAGGGTGTAAGGCTGGACCAGATCACTGAGATAAGAAGGAGCCTGACCATGCAAGGCTCTGAAGACCAGGACCAGAACTTTAAACTGGATCCTATAGGACACTGGCAGCCAATGAAGTTCTTTTAGAACCGGGGACATGTGAGTCCTCCTGTTAGTACGGCTCAGAATTCTCTCTGCAGAGTTTTGCACTAATTGCAGTGGAGAGAGCTCCTTCTTGTTCAGACATGAAAACAAACGGTTCCAATAGTCGAAACACGAAGACACAAAATCAGGAATGAGAAGCTCCAAATGGTTCCGTGAGACCATGTTCCTAAGTTTAGATCTTTTCCTGAGTTGAAAGAAGCAGTTCCTGGTCAGCTGCTTCCAGTGCTGCACTAATGACAGGTCTTTGTCAAAGAGAACTCCCAAGGTTCTAAGACTTGGCTTAGCAGACGGGCCTCAGTCACCCAGGTACTGTTTAATCCCAGGGATTGAATCATCAGGGGCAATAACCAGTGTTTCTGTTTGGTCTGCATTGAGCTGCAGAGAGTTATCGCTGAGTCATCGTTTGATTTCCACCAGACAATGGAGCAAGTTTAGCTTCATGATCTCAATCCTGCACCTCCTCCTGCGCCTCCTCCTGCACCTCCTCCTGCAACTCCTCCTGTGCCTACTTCTGCACAATTATGCACCTCCTCCTGCACAATCCTGCGCCTCATCCTTCGCCTCCTCTTGCACCTCATCCTGCACCTCCTCCTGTGCCTCCTCCTCCACTTCCTTCTGCACCTCATCCTGTTCGTCCACCTCCTCCTGTACCTAAACTGTGCTTCTTGCACCTCCTCCTGCGCCTCTTCCTGCGCCTCCTCCTGCGCCTCCTCCTGAAACTGCTCCTGAAACTCTTCCTGCGCAATCCTGCACCTCCAACTGCACCTCCTTCTGTGCCTCCTGCACCTCCTCCTGCGCAATCCTGCACCTCCTCCTGTGCCTCCTCCTTCTGTGCCTCCTCCTCCATCTCCTCCTGCACCTCCTCATGTGCCTCCTCCTGCACATCCTCTGTGCCTCCTCCTGCACACACAATGCGCCTCCACCTGCGCCTCCTCTTGCACTTCCTTTTGCACCTCCTCTTGCGCCTCCTCTTGCACCTCCTCTTGCACGTCCATCTGCACCTCCTCCTGCACACATCCTGTACCTCATACTGCTCCTCCTCCTGCGCTTCCTCCTGGAACTCCTCCTGTGCAATCCTGCACCTCCAACTGCACCTCCTCCTGTGCCTCCTCCTCCTCCTGCACCTCCTCCTCAATCTCTTCCTGCACACATCCTGCGCCTCCTCTTTGCGCCTCCTCCTGCACAATTATTCTCCCCCTCATTCTTTGCCTTCTCTTGCACACATCATGCACCTCCTCCTGAAACTCCTCCACCAGAATCCTTCGCCTCCTCCTCCGCAGATCCTGCACCTCCTCCACCTCCTCCAGAAACTCCTCCTGCACAATTATGTGCCTCCTTCTTTGCCTACTCCTGCACACTTCCTGCAGCTCCTTGTGGATCTCCCCCTGCACACATCATGCGTCTCCTCCTGCGCCTCCTTCTGCAACTCATCCAGCAGAATCCTTGCCTCCTCCTGCACATATATTGCACCTCCTCCTGCGCCTCCTCCTGAAACTCCTCCTGTGCAATCCTGCACCTCCAACTGCACCTCCTCCTGTGCCTCCTCCTCCTGCACCTCCTCCTGTGCCTCCCCCTGCACATCCTTCTGCACCCCCTCCTGTGCCTCCTCCTGCGCCTCCTCCTGCACACATAATCCGCCTCCTCCTGCACATCCTTCTGCTCCTCCTCCTGCAGCTCTTTATGTGCCTCCATCTGCGCCTCCTCCTGCACACATCCTGTACCTCCTCCTGCGCCTCCTACACCTCCAGATGCAGATTATCCAGCGCCTATTCCTGCAGCTCCCCATGCACACATCCTACGCCTCCTCCTGTGCCTCCTCCTCCACCTCCTCCATCGCCTCCTTCTGCTCCTCCTCCTCCATCTCCTCCTGCACCTCCTCCTGGGCCTCCATGTGTGCCTCCTCCTGCACCTCCTCCTGGGCCTCCTTCTGCGCCTCCTCCACCCACTCCTGTGCCTCCTCCTGCACACATAAAAAGTCCATGAGGTGAAGAGCAGAGATCAGCCAAGCCTCCAACACAAAGTCTCAGTCTCTTTTGAAATTGAACACAAAGAGATCCTGGTTGATGACCAAAGTTAAAACCATTTGTAGGAGAGGGTCAAGGTAACTCCAAGGGCTCATCTTGGAATTCAACCCAGGACCTCTGACAACAAAGGGTGAGAATCATACTCCTAGACCAACGAGCCGACGTGTTCAAAAAGCTAAAGGACTCAACTGATTGTCCTAAATAAGGCAGGAGATCAGGACTCCTGACAGCCTTGACAGAGCTCCTGGAATGACCACATCCTGACCAAAGGAAATGAAAACATTAGTCATGGCCGACCTTGAAGAAATGAAGCTGAAGGTTCAACTGCTGTTGGAGGATTTGTAACTTTATGGTCCATTTGACCTGAAGCAGTTTTCAGGTTTGTGAGTGAGTTCTGTCAGAGCCTCTGAAGCTTGTGTGTCTCCATCAGGATTCATTTTAATACATGGCTTACTGCCATGAGGACAAGTTCTCTTTGACATTTAAAATGGAGACGGTCTGATCTGATGTGTCAGCATTGGTGCTTCAGTGGTAGAGTCGTCCCCTGCCACTCTGGAGGCCTGGGTTTGATTCCAAGTCAATGCAACTAATAATTACAATGCAGCCATTTATAATAGTGGTGCCTTGCTCATGCAGTGTGAGCAATCCACCACAACAATCCCTTAACTCCATCAGGAAAGTGAACCCCAGTCTCCTGTGTGACAGGTGGAGACACTCACTAGTAGTGATAATAAATGAAGCCTCATGAACCACATTCTTAATTTTCACCACCAGATGGCACTGTTGGTTTGAAGATAGATCCTGAAGCACTGGCAATGAAGTGTGTTTTAAATGTTTGTTGAAGAGACAGCGCCATCTAGTGGCTTCAGAAAATAAAGACAGTGGTTGATGAAGCTTCATTTGGCCAGTATGGGGATTGAACCCATGACCTTGGTGTTATTAGCCCCACACTCTGACCAGCTGAGCTCCCCGGCCCACGTTGATGAAAACATCTACTTTCTTTCTTCCAATATTTGTGTTGAATGTGATTGTAAATGTTTTCTATCCAAGAGCAAAACAAGATGTGAAACATCCAAAGAAACCATCAGTCATTCATCCAAATCTTCTGCATCATGGATCAACCAGCAGCAGGAAACTAGTCAAGACTTTGTCTTCATGGGACAGCTTCATTGTTCACAGCTTTTTAATCACAGTTCAATGATTCTGCTGCATATTTGGTTTATTTATTGTGTTTTAAGTTGCTGTGATCTTAACCAGAAGTGTTTTTATTGTTTAGTGTTTCTTACATGCAGTGGTTTTATTTCCCATTGCCCCTGAAGGCAACACACACACTCACCACCAGACCACAGATGAACACACAATCATGTCCATACTCCACTTCTGGGTTAACTTCAGTGTTCGTTCCATAACGTAACGTAACAATCCTGAAAATATCTCTACTTCTAGTGGCGGCGTTCTCCTCCTTTCCTGAAGTACTTTATGTTTCACTCCAGGAGTTCTGATCCATCTGGAGCTTTATTTGCTTTTTAATTGCTCATAGTGGAGGATGATGATTTTTACATCATTTGGACATCACTTTAATTTGAAAAAACTTCTATTTTCACTTTGATAGTCACTTTAATTAGAAAAAAAACTCCTATTTTCCCTTTGATAGTCACTTTAATTTGAAATAAACTCCTATTCTCACTTTGATAGTCACTTTAATTTGTAAAAAACCCTCCAATTTTCCCTTTGATAGTAACTTTAATTTGAAAAGAAAACTCATATTCTCACTTTGATAGTCACTTTAATTTGAAAAACACCCTCCTATTTTCCCTTTGATAGTCACTTTAATTTGAAAAAAAATCCTATTTTCCCTTTGATAGTCACTTTAATTTGAAATAAACTTCTATTCTCACTTTGATAGTCACTTTAATTTGTAAAAAACCCTCCAATTTTCCTTTTGATAGTAAATTTATTTTGAAAGAAAACTCATATTCTCACTTTGATAGTCACTTTAATTTGAAAAACACCCTCCTATTTTCCCTTTGATAGTCACTTTAATTTGAAAGAAACTCCTATTCTCACTTTGATAGTCACTTTAATTTGAAAAACACCCTCCTATTTTCCCTTTGATAGTCACTTTAATTTGAAAGAAACTCCTATTCTCACTTTGATAGTCACTTTAATTTGAAAAACACCCTCCTATTTTCCCTTTGATAGTCACTTTAATTTGAAAGAAACTCCTATTCTCACTTTGATAGTCACTTTAATTTGAAAAACACCCTCCTATTTTCCCTTTGATAGTCACTTTAATTTGAAATAAACTCCTCTTCTCACTTTGATAGTCACTTTAATTTGAAAAACACCCTCCTATTTTCCCTTTGATAGTCACTTTAATTTGAAAAAACTCCTATTCTCACTTTGATAGTCACTTTAATTTGAAAAGCAAACTCCTATTTTCCCTTTGATAGTCACTTTAATTTGAAAAAAACTCCTATTCTCACCTTGATAGTCACTTAAATTTGAAAAGAAAACTCATGTTTGGTTGTAGTCGAGCTGCCTTGCCCTCTCATCCCCTCATCCTTGACGGAGTTGTCACGTCAGAGGGCAGAACCTATATCCCTCCAGTGCGCGCACTCCGGAGGAGGAGAAAACCAAGCACGAGTGATCAGAAGCAGAGAGTGACACAGGTGGCTCAATCAACACGGGCAGCGCGAACCAAAACAGCCAAAAGTATCTCGAACGTGGTAAATCCATCGTGCAGGCGATCTCCCCAAAGGCACGTCAAAAGACGTCAGAAGAAGAGCCGGTGAGCGCCGCCATGACTGTTTACATTGCGAGAGTAGGTGACTCTGTGGTGCGTTCATGCGCGCTGGGAATCAGAAGGCACGAACATGTGAACAGAACTCTTTTGATTTACAATGATTGATCGTTGATTGTGAGAAAACAGTGAAGAAAATATTGCTATAATTTTGAAATTAGAGTTTCTGAACTGTTTATTTGTATTTTGAATCATGGATTGAATCATGGATTGATTATTTAATTTACTGAAAGTAAACGTTTGATTTGCTAAAACTTACTAGAATAAAAAGTGTTAAGAATTAAGGGGAAAAGTATAAATACTTAGTAGGCATGTGGAAATTATTATTTTGTGATTTCATTTTCTTATTTTGTGATGGTAACACCATAAGACTGCTAAAAAATGTACACTTAGTTAAAATACAATTTCAATTCTTAAAGAGAAAAACACAGAATGGAAAATGTGCTTGTTGTTGAAGAAAGGTGTGAAAACTCTGTGAATCTGAAAACAAACCATATGTACATGTGCTGATCCTGCATTCCCTTTGTTCCTTTGAGGTTTTTCCACCTGCTGCAAATGACTGCAAAAGAAAATAAAAGCAGCCAATACGCAAAGAGTGGAGTCCTGTGGTTCAGTTGGGAGGACGTCCTATCAAGTGGGGACAATCTGCAAAAATATAGACGCACTTGACAACTACAGTTAATCGATATTACCTTCAGACAGAAGCAACACAGACCTGGATCAGCTTCTGTTGCTGCTCCTCAGAGTCTCCCAGCTTATTTTCTTATACGAAAGCCGACATTTACCAGGTTTCCCTGTTTCAAATTGAGCGAATGTATGATTTAATGACGTTTAAGACTAGCGCCCCTACACTTCAATGGTGATGACAGGAATTGCATGCAGGCCGGCAACTTTATTAAGGTGAAAATAGGATTTTTTTTCAAATTAAAGTGACAATCAATGTGAAAATAGGAGGGGTTTTTTTCAAATTAAAGTGACAATCAACGTGAAATAGGAGGGTTCTCTTTTCAAATTAAAATTACTATCAAAGTGAGAATAGGAGTTTTTTTTCGAATTATCGTGACTATCAAAGTGAAAATAGGAGTTTTTTTCAAAATAAAGTGACTATCAAAGGGAAAATAGGAGGGTTCTCTTTTTAAATTAAAATTACTATCAAAGTGAGAATAGGAGTTTTTTTCAAAATAAAGTGACTTTCAAAGTGAGAATAGGAGTTTCTTTCAAATTAAAGTGTCTATCAAAGTAAGAATAGGAGTTTTTTTCAAATTAAAGTGACTATCAGAGTGAGAATAGGAGTTTCTTTCAAATTAAAGCGACTATCAAAGGGAAAAAAGGAGTTTATTTCAAAATAAAGTGACTATCGAAGTGAAAATAGGAGTTTTTTTCAAAATAAAGTGACTATCAAAGGGAAAATAGGAGGGTTCTCTTTTCAAATTAAAATTACTATCAAAGTGAGAATAGGAGTTTTTTTCAAATTAAAGTGTCTATGAAAGGGAAAATAGGAGTTTTTTTTTTTTTTAATTAAAGTGACAATCAAAGGGAAAAAATGAGTTTTTTTCAAATTAAAGTTACGATCAAAGTGAGAATAGGAGTTTATTTCAAATTAAAGTGACTATCAAATTGAAAAGAGAAGTTTTTTTCAAATTAACGAGACTATCAAAGTGAAAATAGGAGTTTTTTTTCAAAATAAAGTGTCTATCAAATGGAAAAGAGGGGGGGGGGGTTTCAAATTAAAGTGAAAAATCAAAGGGAAAATAGGAGGGTTTTTTTCAAATTGAAGTGACTTTCAAAGTGAGAATAGGAGTTTCTTTCAAATTAAAGTGACTATCAAATTAAAAATAGGAGGGTTTTTTCAAATTAACATGACTATCAAAGGGAGAATATGAGTTTTCTTTTCAAATTAAAGCGACTATCAAAGGGAAAATAGGAGTTTTTTTCAAATTAAAGTGACTCTCAAAGTGAGAATAGAAGTTTATTTCAAAATAAAGTTACTCTCCAATTGAAAATAGAAGTTTTTTTTAAATTAAAGTGACAATCAAAGTGAAAATAGGAGTTTTTTTCAAATTAAAGTGACTATCAAAGGGAACATAGGAGTTTTTTTCAAATTAAAGTGTCTATCGAAGTGAAAATATGAGTTTTTTTCAAAATAAAGTGACAATCAATGTGAAAATAGGAGGGTTTTTTTTCCAAATTAAAGTGACTATCAAAGTGAGAAGAGGAGTTTATTTCAAATTAAAGTGACTATCAAAGTGAAGAGAGGATTTTTTTCAAATTATAGTGTCTATCAAAGGGAAAAGAGTGGGGTTTTTCAAATTAAAGTGACAAAAAAAGGGAAAATAGGAGGGTTTTTTTCAAATTAAAGTGACTATCAAAGGGAACATAGAAGTTTATTTCAAAATAAAGTTACTCTCCAATTGAAAATAGAAGTTTTTTTCAAATTAAAGTGACAATCAAAGTGAAAATAGGAGTTTTTTTCAAATTAAAGTGACTATCAAAGGGAACATAGGAGTTTTTTTTTCAAATTAAAGTGACTATCAAAGTGAGAATAGGAGTTTCTTTCAAATTAAAGTGACTATCAAAGGGAAAATAGGAGGGGTTTTTTTGAACTTAAAGTGACTATCAAAGTGAGAATATTTGGTTTTTTTTTAAATTAAAGTCAAAGGTAAAATTGGATTTTTGTTCAAATTAAAGTGACTATCAAAAAGAAAATAGAAGATTTTTCAAATTAAAGTGTCTATCGAAGTGAAAATATGAGTTTTTTTCAAAATAAAGTGACAATCAATGTGAAAATAGGAGGGCTTTTTTTCCAAATTAAAGTGACTATCAAAGTGAGAAGAGGAGTTTATTTCAAATTAAAGTGACTATCAAAGTGAAGAGAGGATTTTTTTCAAATTATAGTGTCTATCAAAGGGAAAAGAGTGGGGTTTTTCAAATTAAAGTGACAAAAAAAGGGAAAATAGGAGGGTTTTTTTCAAATTAAAGTGACTATCAAAGGGAACATAGGAGTTTCTTTTAAATTAAAGTGACTATCAAAGTGAAAATAGGAGGGGTTTTTCAAATTAAAGTGACTCTCAAAGTGAGAATAGGAGTTTATTTCAAAATAAAGTGACTATCAAATTGAAAATAGAAGTTTTATTTCTAATTAAAGTGACTATCAAAGTGAAAATAGGAGTTTTTTTTCAAAATAAAGTGACTATCAAAGGGAAAATAGAAGGGTTTTCTTTTCAAATTAAAGTGACTATCAAAGTGAGAATAGGAGTTTAATTCAAATTAAAGAGACTATCAAAGTGAGAATAGGAGTTTATTTCAAATTAAAGTGACTATCAAATTGAAAAGAGAATTTTTTTATTAGATTAGGTTAGAATTAGATTTCATTTCTCTGAATGTATCTAGTATGTCGTTGAAGAGTTTTTCTAGGATTTGGGAGAATTGTGGGTCTGTAGTTTGTGAAGTGTGTCTGTTTTCAATAACAGTATCCTTACTGGAAGCCTGTTGAATGATACTATGTAGAACCTTCTATGTACTGCTGACATGGTCTTTATTGTTTTCTGGTACTTTCTTAAAAGAATTCTTCTTACATTTTCTCATCATATGAGTGAACTTTGTTTTACATTTCTTGTATTTATTTTCCATCTCCTTCGTTCATCATTTATTGGATTCTCTATGTCATGTATTCTTCTCCTTGGATGCATTTTTTAAGCCCTTTGTCATCCATTAAACATCTTTATATTTCACTTTCTCTTGTATTTATAAATGAGTTCCCAGTCATCTGATTGTACCTCAATAACTAGTTTTTCCAGGGACTGCTCTGTTTTGACTCATTTGTGTTGACATCTATCTGTTGTCTGTTTGAATGTTTCTGTGGTTTTTATTGTAAATAGTAAAAAAACTAAAACAAACAGACATGAAATCACTGATATCATTGACTAATACACCACTTACTTTGATATTATCTATAACATGTGTAAATAAATGATGACCCTCCAAACGACCCCCAGGAGGCCCGGCTGTTGTGTGTGTGTGTGTGTGTGTGTGTGTGTGTGTGTGTGTGTGTGTGTGTGTGTGTGTGTGTGTGTGTGTGTGTGTGTGTGTGTGTGTGTGTGTGTGTGTGTGTGTGTGTCCTGTGATGGACTGGTGAACCTGTCCAGGTGTCTCCTCCCTGCAACCCTGCACAGGATGAAGTGTAATAGAAGGACTGAAAGAGGATTTGCTTCTTAATGTCAGTAGAATGATCAGCCACCAACTAAGAAAGCAGGACTTCTAGTCCAGGATATACGGTAATGAACAATAGAAAACATTGGACCGGGACTGAAACATGTTTATCCTGATTGATCACAGAGTAAACGAAGGTTAAAAAATGTTCTGTAAAAACAGAAGGAGAAATCAATGAAAGCACTCATGTGTGTTCTCTAGAGACTGAAAGACAGAATGTTTGTCACAAGACGTGGGGAAGATCCTCTAACTTCCTGACATCCCAGCTGCTCTCTAGTTGCTTTGTCATGTTAGAGAAACATTGAGTGAAGGAGCTGCAGTGTGATGGTGACAATGAGCTGCTTGAACCAACACTTTAGCCTCTATCAACTTCAACACCCCAGATGGGACTCCAACCCACAACCCCTGGACATTCTGACCGACAAACATACAAGGTCACGTGTGGCGATGACAGTGGTTTTGGCTCCTTTCCAACTAAAGAACAACATTGTGACGTCGCTCAGCCATGGACAGTTTTCACCTCAATATTGGATAAACACTTGATTCCAGCTGCTGCAGGCAGTGCTGGATTTATGCTACAGTGTCTCAGGAGGTGTGGGTTCAAATCCCACCACAGCCAGTTTAAAGGTTTTGGGTTGTTATATTTGCTGAAGTAACAAGACGTCGTCGTCCATGAAGCTCCTGATATGTTGGAAACTGTGTTGATGAATTTCAAAAACCTTTCTTTATGTTTCCACCCGGTTTCAAACAGGGGTCATTTTACATGTCAAGCAAATTTGATAACCGCTACACTACAGTAACTCTGCTGGAGGTTAACAGGGTCGTGTGAAAACATTTGACGACACGCAGCAACTCAATCCAGAGATTAAAGCTTTTTAGAAACTAGAAATGTCCTGAACCAGACTCTGCTGGTAGACGTGGGATTTGAACCGACACCTCCAGAAGAGACTGTAACAAGAAGACAGCTCCTTGGACCGCTTGGTTTCCTCACTCCGCTCGTCTCACACTGGTTCTTTAGTCTAGGGGTATGATTCTTGATGTGGGTGCGAGAGGTCCCGGGTTCAATTCCATGATCCATGATCCTTTGTGTTAAATTTCCAAAGAGGCTTTGACTTTGTGTGTGAGAATCCTCCTCCCAGACCAACCAGCAACATCTTCAAGAAGCAAAAGGACTCAACCAACAGTATCGGGGCTTTATTCACTTTGAGGAGCTTTCAAACAGCAACGCCGACACATTTCATGATTTTCTCCTAAAAACACTCGATGCTCTGGGTCTGGATGTTAAACTGATCCTGGACCAGGAACATGATGGAGCCAGAACAATGTCTGGCCTCATTTATAAAGGTGGATTATGACAAAACAGGTCCTGATAGATGCGTACGCCACTTTCCACACTAAGTTTGTGATCTAAAATAAACTTAGGAGGAGACTGTGTGTACTAGTATGACAAGAATGGACCTGGACCAGGAACATTTTTGTTACGGGGGAAAACTGGTAGAGCTGATGGTGAAGTGGTGAATTGAACCAGATGGTGAAGTGGTGAATTGGTGAAGTGGTGAATTGAACCAGATGATGAAGTGGTGAATTAAACCTGATGGTGAAGTGGTGAATTGGTGAAGTGGTGAATTGAACCTGATGGTGAAGTGGTGAATTGAACCAGATGGTGAAGTGGTGAATTGGTGAAGTGGTGAATTGAACCGGATGGTGAAGTGGTGAATTGAACCAGATGGTGAAGTGGTGAATTGATGAAGTGGTGAATTGAACCAGATGATGAAGTGGTGAATTGATCCAGATGATGAAGGTGTGAATTAAAGAAGATGGTGAAGTGGTGAATTGGTGAAGTGGAGAATAGAACCAAATGGTGATGTGAAGAACTGGCGAAGTGGTGAATTGAACCAGATGGTGAAGTGGTGAATTTGTGAAGTGGTGAAGTGAACCAGATCATGAAGTGATGAATTGAACCAAATGGTGAAGTGGTGAATTGAACCAATAAATACAAGAAATGTCAAACTAAATTCACTCATATGATGAGAAAATGTAAGAAGAATTATTTTAAGAAAGTACCAGAAAACAATAAAGACCATGTCAGCAGTACATAGAAGGTTCTACATAGTATCATTCAACAGGCTTCCAGTAAGGATACTGTTATTGAAAAAAGACACACTTCACAAACTACAGACCCACAATTCTCCCAAATCCTAGAAAAACTCTTCAACGACATACTAGATACATTCAGAGAAATGAAATCTAATTCATTAAATCTAGGTCAAACCAAAATCATGATATTTGGAAAATATGAAATAGATAAACAGGTAAAGGTTCAAGTAGAGGGTGTAGATAGAGAAAAGGTGATTGAAGACATATTTCTAGAAAAATGTAAGGATGAGTACGAGCACATTACAACTCTACAAAGCTGATTTCCTTTGATCTGAGCGTCTCCATGGCTCCACTGCTGATCTCCTATCAGATCAAAGGAGATCAGAGCCTTTTGCCATGGAGATGCTCAGATCCAAGATTTCCTCCGGCTTTGATCTCCGTTGATCTCCATCCGGTGCCTCTCCCATCCACTTTGTGATGAAAGGCTCATTATTGTTCTTTTTCACAACCTTGGTGATGACGTCATCATTAGATTCAGGTATGCTGAAGCAGGCAGAGAACTAAAACACGCAGGAAACCACCAAACAGAGTTAGCAGATATAATCATCATGGTATCACACTTTGCAGCCTCCCTGGGAACGTTCTGGAAGACATAGTAGAGAAAGTTTCACTAGCAGAGGAATTTTTGGATCCATGGAGCTCTGGGTTCTGGGCCCAGCAGGTTTCAGGTGATCAGATCACACGTCGCGAGTCCTGAAGACAAGTTTGAACAGACATCCAAAGTGCTTTCACTCATACCACTTCTGGGTTTTTTTGTCCAGAAGTATCTGCAGATGAACTTCATCCACAACTGAAGGTTAGAGTCTGCTGGAGTCAGTCCTGCAATATGCAAATTAGCCATGTGCACCGGACAGGAGGAAGCCTAACTTTGAGTTTCAGTATCTTTGTAAATAAAGTCACTCAGTTCTCACCTTTGGTTTCCATATTTATTCTTTTTTACCTGGAAACAGTTCATTTCCCATCTTGAAGTTTTACTTTTCAGTTTGAATTCCAGTCCTGACTTCTCCTGAAGGCTTGTAATTTCTGTTTATACCCGGTGGCCGAGTCTCTGTTGGCCCACGTCCGTTCTTTACACAGCCCCGTGGTACCGCTCACCAGAGGGCGCTCTTCGTGCTTCTTTTAATCTCATATTTTCACAAACACATCAGCGTCACCAAATGCTATATGACCTGGAAGGAAGTGACTGGGAGAGCATTTCTGACCTGAACCTGAGGGTTATCATTAAGTAAACTAAAGAGCTGCACTCCCTGTTGGGCAATTGAACCACCACCACCTCCCAGGTGACTATGCATTGTTGTCATGTGTCTGTTACCATTCTTCCACATTGTGACATCACAGTGATGTCACAATGTGGAGTCTTTGTGGCATCAGATCCAGATGTTCCCCAGCTATCATGAAGCCACTCTTCTGTAAATCCAGCATTAGTTCAACAGGTGAGGAACACCTGTACGATGCCCTCTGCTCTCTGAGTTTAACTTCAACAAGTTCCAGGAATGTGAACTCAGGGCTTCTTCTTAAACTGAAGCTTTAGAGAAACTGTCATGGCAGCTTTGTCCACTAGGATGGAAACTTGTGGAAACAAATCATGTGACTTTGCTTTCCCCTCGTCTCCCTCGTGACAGGCGGGGATACTCTCCACTATACTAACAAGGAGGTTGTTTCTCAAATATTATGAGGACCATCATCCATCAAAACTCTTGACTTCACTTGTTACCAATAGATTGAAGAGAGAGGCAAGTAGGAGAGCTGAGAGTGCTGCAGTTCCCCCTGTAGGATGGTATATGAACTGCATATCTTCCACTTCAAAGGTCTAAAAATCAGTGTGTCCACCACTGCAAGTCAACAGATAGAACCAAACCTTTAGGTTTTAGTGAGGAGTCAGTCTTTTCTTGTATTGATATTAGTACTGTGACGGGCTGAGTTCTACTATATTATTCTGATCATAGAATCAAATGGGTATAATTCTCCATAGTTTTCAGACTGTTATAAAAGGAAGGATGTGTTTGTAGTACATCTGACACCAGGTAATGCAGCACTAAACTTCCCCCAAAGGAGGTGCTGTGGCTTAGCTGGTCAAAGTTCCTCTCTTGTAAACAGGAGATCCTGGGTTCAAATCTCAGCAGTGCCTCACAACATTAAGCTCCTGAATTATTTATGACATCACTGGAGTCCTTTAGCTTCTTCACCATGTCGGCTCGTTGGTCTAGGACAGGGGTGTCAAACTCAGATCCTCGTGGGCCACAGCCCTGCACGTTTTCAATGTCTCCCTCCCCTGAATGTCCTGATGGTTCATCACCACATTCAGCACAAAGCCAGATAACGAGCTGCTCATTGCAATCAGCTGTGTTGAAGCTGGGAGACATGCAAAACGTGCAGGGCTGCGGCCCGCGAGGCCTGGAGTTCGACACGTGTGTAGAGTCTAGGAGCATGATTCTTGCGTTGGTTGTGAGAGGTCCTGGGTTCAATTCCTGGACGAGCCCTTTGGTCATCAACCATGATCCTTTGTGTTAAACATCCAAAGAGGCTTTGACTTTGTGTGTGAAAATCCTCCTCCCAGACCAACCAGCAACATCTTCAAGAAGCAAAAGGACTCAACCAACAGTATCGGGGCTTTATTCACTCTGAGGAGCTTTCAAACAGCAACGCAGACACATTTCATGATTTTCTCCTAAAAACACTGGATGCTCTGGGTCTGGATGTTAAACTGATCCTGGACCAGAAACATGATGGAGCCAGAACAATGTCTGGCCTCATTTATAAAGGTGGATTATGACAAAACAGGTCCTGAAAGATGCGTACGCCACTTTCCACACTAAGTTTGTGATCTAAAATAAACTTAGAAGGAGACTGTGTGTACTAGTATGACAACAATGGACCTGGACCATTGTGAGAATAGGAGTTTATTTAAATAATTAAAGTGACTATCAAAGTGACGATAGGAGTTTTTTTCAAATTAAAGTGACTATCAAAGGGAAAATAGGAGTTTTTTTCAAATTAAAGTGACTATCAAAGTGAGAATAGGAGTTTCTTTCAAATTAAAGTGACTATCAAAGGGAAAATAGGAGGGTGTCTTTCAAATTAAAGTGACTATCAAAGTGAGAATAGGAGTTTCTTTCAAATTAAAGTGACTATCAAAGGGAAAATAGGAGGGTGTTTTTCAAATTAAAGTGACTATCAAAGTGAGAATATGAGTTTTCTTTCAAATTAAAGTTACTATCAAAGGGAAAATAGGAGGGGTTTTTTTTCAAGTTAAAGTGACTATCAAAGTGAGAATAGGAGTTTCTTTCAAATTAAAGTGACTATCAAAGGGAAAATAGGAGGGTGTCTTTCAAATTAAAGTGACTATCAAAGTGAGAATATGAGTTTTCTTTTCAAATTAAAGTGACTATCAAAGGGAAAATAGGAGGGTGTATTTCAAATTAAAGTGACTATCAAAGTGAGAATAGGAGTTTCTTTCAAATTAAAGTGACTATCAAAGGGAAAATAGGAGGGTGTTTTTCAAATTAAAGTGACTATCAAAGTGAGAATATGAGTTTTCTTTCAAATTAAAGTTACTATCAAAGGGAAAATCTGAGGGTTTTTTACAAATCGAAGTGACTATCAAAGTGAGAATAGGAGTTTATTTCAAATTAAAGTGACTATCAAAGTGAAAATAGGAGGGGTTTTTTTTCAAGTTAAAGTGACTATCAAAGTGAGAATAGGAGTTTCTTTCAAATTAAAGTGACTATCAAAGGGGAAATAGGAGGGTGTCTTTCAAATTAAAGTGACTATCAAAGTGAGAATATGAGTTTTCTTTTCAAATTAAAGTGACTATCAAAGGGAAAATAAGAGGGTGTATTTCAAATTAAAGTGACTATCAAAGTGAGAATAGGAGTTTATTTCAAATTAAACTGACTATCAAAGGGAAAATAGGAGGGTGTTTTTCAAATTAAAGTGAATATCAAAGTGAGAATATGAGTTTTCTTTCAAATTAAAGTTACTATAAAAGGGAAAATCTGAGGGTTTTTTACAAATTGAAGTGACTATCAAAGTGAGAATAGGAGTTTATTTCAAATTAAAGTCACTATCAAAGGGAAAATAGGAGGGTTTTTTTTTTCAAGTTAAAGTGACTATCAAAGTGAGAATAGGAGTTTCTTTCAAATTAAAGTGACTATGAAAGGGAAAATAGGAGGATGTCTTTCAAATTAAAGTGACTATCAAAGTGAGAATATGAGTTTTCTTTTCAAATTAAAGTGACTATCAAAGGGAAAATAGGAGGGTGTATTTCAAATTAAAGTGACTATCAAAGTGAGAATAGGAGTTTCTTTCAAATTAAAGTGACTATCAAAGGGAAAATAGGAGGGTGTTTTTCAAATTGAAGTGACTATCAAAGTGAGAATAGGAGTTTATTTCAACTTAAAGTTACTATCGAAGTGAAAATAGAAGGTTTTTTTTAATTAAAGTGACCATCAAAGTGAAAATAGAAGTTTTTTCAAATTAAAGTGATGTCCAAATGATGTAAAAATCCTCATCCTCCACTATGAGCAATTAAAAAGCAAATAAAGCTCCAGATGGATCAGAACTCCTGGAGTGAAACATAAAGTACTTCAGGAAAGGAGGAGAACGCCGCCACTAGAAGTAGAGATATTTTCAGGATTGTTACGTTACGTTATGGAACGAACACTGAAGTTAACCCAGAAGTGGAGTGTGGACATGATTGTGTGTTCATCTGTGCTCTGGTGGTGAGTGTGTGTGTTGCCTTCAGGGGCAATGGGAAATAAAACCACTGCATGTAAGAAACACTAAACAATAAAAACACTTCTGGTTAAGATCACAGCAACTTAAAACACAATAAATAAACCAAATATGCAGCAAAATCATTGAAATGTGATTAAAAAGCTGTCAACAATGAAGCTGTCCCATGAAGACAAAGTCTTGACTAGTTTCCTGCTGCTGGTTGATCCAGGATGCAGAAGATTTGGATCAGGGGTGTCAAACTCAGATCCTCGTGGGCCGCAGCCCTGTACGTTTTCAATGTCTCCCTCCCCTGAATGTCCTGATGGTTCATCATCACATTCAGCACAAAGCCAGATAACGAGCTGCTCATTGCAATCAGCTGTGTTGAAGCTGGGAGACATGCAAAACGTGCAGGGCTGCGGCCCTCGAGGCCTGGAGTTCGACACGTGTGATTTGGATGAATGACTGATGGTTTCTTTGGATGTTTCACATCTTGTTTTGCTCTTGTATAGAAAACATTTACAATCACATTCAACACAAATATTGGAAGAAAGAAAGTAGATGTTTTCACCAACGTGGGCCGGGGAGCTCAGCTGGTCAGAGTGTGGTGCTAATAACACCAAGGTCATGGGTTCAATCCCCATACTGGCCAAATGAAGCTTCATCAACCACTGTCTTTATTTTCTGAAACCACTAGATGGCGCTGTCTCTTCAACAAACATTTAAAACACACTTCATTGCCAGTGCTTCAGGATTCAAACCAACAGTGCCATCTGGTGGTGAGAAAATTAAGAACATGGTTCACGAGGCTTTATTTAGCATCACTACTTGTGAGTATCTCCACCTGTCACACAGGAGACTGGGGTTCACTTTCCTGATGGAGTTAAGGGATTGTTGTGTGATTGCTCACACTGCATGAGCAAGGCACCACTATTATAAATGGCTGTATTGTAATTATTAGTTGCATCGACTTGGAATCAAACCCAGGCCTCCAGCATGGCAGGGGACAACTCTACCACTGAAGTACCAATGCTGACACATCAGATCAGACCGTCTCCATTTTAAATGTCAAAGAGAACTTGTCCTCATGGCAGTAAGCCATGTATTAAAATGAATCCTGATGGAGACACACAAGCTTAAATGGACCATAAAGTTACAAATCCTCCAATAGCAGTTGAACCTTCAGCTTCATTTCTTCAAGGTCGGCCATGACTAATGTTTTCATTTCCTTTGGTCAGGATGTGGTCATTCCAGGAGCTCTGTCAAGGCTGTCAGGAGTCCTGATCTCCTGACTTATTTAGGACAATCAGTTGAGTCCTTTAGCTTCTTGAACACTTCGGCTCGTTGGTCTGGGAGTTTGATTCTCACTTTGGGTGTCAGAGGTCCTGGGTTCAATTCCCAGATGAGCCCTTGGAGTTACCTTGACCCTCTCCTACAAATGGTTGTAACTTTGGTCATCAACCAGGAACTCTTTGTGTTAAATTTCTAAAGAGACTGAGACTTTGTGTTGGAGGCTTGGCTGATCTCTGCTCTTCACCTCATGGACTTTTTATCAGAGAGATCTCGTGGTAAATTCCAGTTTGTGTCTTTATAACTGATTGAACCAAACTGAAGCACTTCAGCAAGTCTTTCATTTTGACTCAGACTTTAGCATTATGATTTGCTCCTTTAGCTTTTAGATCTGTCTAGAATCAGATTGGTCATGCAAATGGTTCCAGATCTCTGTAAAGGACAGTAGACCCAACCAAGATGGCTCCTGTGTTCCATCCTGTTCTAGATGTGATTCCCTCAAACCCACGTGAGGTGTACAATGTATAAAAGCTGGATTTGTACAGTATATGTGAAATGTTGTTGCTGAGAGAGAGAGAGTGCAGATCAAAGAGAAGAAATAAACATTGTCACTTTGATCTCTTCCATTCTTTTAAGACATCACTATGACATCACCAAACAGAGTTAGCAGATAGAACCATCATGGTATCACACTTCACAGCCTCCCTGGGAAAGTTCTGGAAGTCATAGTAGAGAAAGTGTCAGTAGCAGAGGAAGGTTTGGATCCATGGAGCTCTGGATTCTGGGCCCAGCAGGTTTCCACTGTGTTTCAGGTGATCAGATCACAAGTGCTGAGTCCTGAAGACAAGTGTGAACAGACACCAAAGTGATTTCACTCAGACCACTTCTGGGTTTTTTGTCCAGAAGTATCTGCAGATGAACTTCATCCACAACTGAAGGTTCGAGTCTGCTGGAGTCAGTCCTGCAATATGCAAATTAGCCGTGTGCACCGGACAGGAGGAAGCCTAACTTTGAGTTTGAGTATCTTTGTAAATAAAGTGACTCAGTTCTCACCTTAGGTTTCCATATAAATTCCTTTTTACCTGGAAACAGTCCATTTCCCATCTTGAAGTTTTACTTTTCAGTTTGAATTCCCGTCCTGACTTCTCCTGAAGCCTTGTAGTTTCTGTTTATACTCTGGTGGCCGTGTCTCCATTGGCCCACTTCCGTTCTTTACACAGCCCTGTGATTCCGCTCACCAGAGGGCGCTCTTCGTGCTTCTTTTAAACTCATATTTTCACAAACACATCAGCGTCTACAAATGCTGCATGACCTGGAAGGAACTGACTGGGAGGGCATTTCTGACCTGAAGGTTATCATAAGTAAACTAAAGTCTCCCATATGGTCTAGAGGTTAGGATTCCTGGTTCTCACCCAGGTGGCCCGGGTTCGACTCCCAGTATGGGAACAAATTTCTCCGCATGCGAGATAAATAAAGGCACATCTTATCTTACAGGCATATCTTATCCCGGTCAGGGAATTGAACCCCTAGCTCTCCACTATACTAACGAGAAGATGTTTGCTATGTGTTGTTGTCATGTGTCTGTTACCACACTTTGTGACATCAGGTCCAGATGTTCCCCAGCTGTCATGAAGCCACTCTTCTGTAAATCCAGCATTAGTTCAACAGGTGAGGAACACCTGTACGATTCCATCTGCTCTCTGAGTTTCACTTCAACAAGTTCCAGGAATGTGAACTCAGGGCTTCTTCTTGAACTGAAGCTTTAGAGAAACTGTCATGGCAGCTTTGTCCACTAGGATGGAAACTTGTGGAAACAGATCATGTGACTTTGCTTTCCCCTCGTCTCCCTCGTGACAGGCGGGGATACTCTCCACTATACTAACGAGGAGGTTGTTTCTAAAATATTATGAGAACCTTCATCCATCAAAACTCTGGACTTCACTTGGTACCAATAGATTGAGGACAGAGGCAAGTAGGAGAGCTGAGAGTGCTGCAGTTCCCCCTGTAGGATGGTATATGAACTGCATTTCTTCCACTTCAAAGGTCTAGAAATCAGTGTGTGACTATCAAAGGTAAAATAGGAGGGGTTTTTTTTCAAGTTAAAGTGACATTCAAAGTGAGAATAGGAGTTTTTTTCAAATTAAAGTGACTATCAAAGGGAAAATAGGATTTTTTTTTAAATTAAACTGACTATCAAAGTGAGAGTAGGAGCTTTTCTCAAATTAAAGTGACTAACAAAGGGACAATAGGAGTTTTTTTTCAAATTAAAGTGACTATCAAAATGAGAATAGGAGTTTCTTTCAAATTAAAGTGACTATCAAAAAGAAAATAGAATTTTTTTCAAATTAAAGTCACTATCAAAGGGAAAATAAAGGGTTTTTTTCAAGTTAAAGTGACTATCAAAGTGAGAATATGAGTTTTTTTCAAATTAAAGTGACTATCAAAGGAAAATATGAGTTTTTATTCAAATTAAATTGACTATCAAAGTTAGAATATGAGATTTTTTCAAATTAAAGTGACTATCAAAGTGAGAGTAGGAGCTTTTTTCAAATTAAAGTGACTAACAAAGGGAAAATAGGAGTTTTTTCAAATTAAAGTCACTATCAAAGGGAAAATAAAAGTTTTTTTTAAGTTAAAGTGACTATCAAAGTGAGAATATGAGTTTTTTTCAAATTAAAGTGACTATCAAAGTGAGAATATGAGTTTTCTTTCAAATTAAAGTGACTATCAAAGGGAAAATATGAGTTTTCTTTTCAAATTAAAGTGACTATCAAAGGGAAAATAGGAGTTTTTTTTTTTTTTTCAAATTAAAGTGACTATCAAAGTGAGAATAGGAGTTTCTTTCAAATTAAAGTGACTATCAAAGGGAAAATAGGAGGGGGTTTTTTTCAAGTTAAAGTGACTATCAAAGTGAGAATATTAGTTTTTTCTCAAAATTAAAGTTACTATCAAAGGGAAAATAGGAGTTTTATTTTAAAATTAAAGTGACTATCAAAGGGAAAATAGGAGTTTTTTTCAAATTAAAGTGACTATCAAAGGGAAAATAGGAGGGTTTTTTTTTCAAATTAAAGTGACTATCAAAGTGAGAATAGGAGTTTCTTTCAAATTAAAGTTACTCTCAAAGGGAAAATAGAAGGGTTTTTTTTTCCAAGTTAAAGTGACTATCAAAGTGGGAATATTAGTTTTTTTCAAATTAAAGTGACTATCAAAGGGAAAATAGGAGTTTTCTTTTCAAATTAAAGTGACTATTAAAGTGAGAATAGGAGGTTTTTTTTCAAATTAAAGTGACTATCAAAATGAGAATAGGAGTTTCTTTCAAATTAAACTGACAATCAACGGGAAAATAGGAGTTTTTTCAAATTAAAGTGACTATCAAAGTGAGAGTCCAAGTCCGAGTGTAAAACTCTGTCTCAGTCTCTCTCTTGGTGCACTCTCTCTCTCTCTCTCTCTCTCGCTCTCTCTCACGGTGCAACCTCAGCTCCGCCCACTGCTCCCAGAGTCCAGATCCATATTTCACTTTCTCTTGTATTGTTTGATTGTACACTCATAGTGACAGGGCGTCTTTTCCTTTATAAATGAGTTCCCAGTCATCCGATTGTACCTCAATAACTAGTTTATCCAGGGATTCCTCTCTTCTGACTCATTTGTAATGATATCTATCTGTTGTCTGTTTTAATCTTTCTGTGGTTTTTATTGGAAATAGTAAAAAAACAAACAGACATGAAATCACTGATATCATTGACTAATAAGCCCTTGTACGTTTTCTTCATTTGACTTTTATTTGCTGATTGTTTCATCTGAATGTTTAATCTGTTCCACCTCTTTAAGCTACATCAATAACCAATGTAATACGCCCCCTGGATTTGGTCACCACAGTCACACGGTCAAAGGGCAATTAAGCCTCGCCGCTGCCCCCTGCTGGCCGCGCCCCGTCACTATCTGTCAAATCCTGTTACAGAGTGCTCTGGTGTCTGTGGGAACAAACTTGAAACAGAGCAAGATGACTATTGCAGCAACACGTCATCAGTAGGATAAAACTAAGCTGTCTCTTGATGGTCTACGACAGGGTGTCCAAACTGGGTCAGAGAGTGCTGGTGTCCTGCATGTTTTAGTTCTCTGCCTGCTTCAGCATACCTGAATCTAATGATGACGTCATCACCAAGGTTGTGAAAAAGAACAATAACGAGCCTTTCATTGCAATCAGGTGAGCTGCAGCTGGGAGGAGCTAAACTGTGCAGGACGTCGGCCCTCCAGGACCCCGCTTGGACAGGATATTGAGTTTTCCTGCCTGAGTTCCAGAGCCGAGGGGCCGGAGAGTAAAGGCTCTGTCAGACTAAAGTTCAGCAGTGGGTCCCGCCAAACCAAATTACGTAATTTCCTTCTCCCAGCTTCTTCTGGATGAAGAAATTAGTTTGGGCTGTTCCAACCGTCCTGCTGAACTATGTAGGAGCTGCTCTCCCCAAACTTCTGCTCTGCCATGTGCTGCTCATGTGTTCCAGTTCTCTCATGACTATCAGTCATATTTTAATCATATTTAGCTTGTAGCATCACTACTGTACGAGCGCCGCAGCTCGTTAAAATGTTGGAGTGCAGGTTTACATGATGTACCTGAACGCATCACGAACAACTTTCTTCTTGTTCTAATGGAGGATGAAGAGTCCGTTACTCTCTCATGTCTGCCAAGGCAGGATAATCTGGAAGGAGGTGGTTGGTAGAAAGTCTGTTCCTGATTAGAACCCAATGGTTCTCCATGACTAAACTAAAAGCCTCTCACTCCCCGTCGGGGAATTGACCCCCGGTCTCCCACGTGACAGGCGGGGATACTCACCACTATACTAACGAGGAAACGCTGATGTTACTGCCTGTCTGTCTTAGTGTCTCAGGGGTCCCCCAGCAGAGGGGACACTGTGTCCTGAAGATCCACTGAGGAGAGCAGAGAAGACGACACCTGATCCTCCTGCTCCTCCTCCTCTTCCTCTTCCTCCACCTCCTGCTCCTCCTGCTCCTCCTCCTCTTCCTCCTCCTCCTGCTCCTCTTCCTCCTCCTCCTCCTTCTCTTCCTCCTCCTCCTCCTCCTCCTCCTCCTCCTCTTCCTCCTGCTCCTCTTCTTCCTCCTCTTCATCATCTTCCTCCTCCTCGTCTTCCTCCTGCTCCTCCTGCTCCTCCTCCTCTTCTTCCTCCTCCTCCTCCTCTTCTTCCTCCTGCTCCTTCTCCTGCTCCTCCTCCTCCTCCTCCTCCTCTTCCTCCTCTTCCTCCTTTTCCTCCTCCTCCTCCTCCTCTTCTTCCTCCTCCTCTTCTTCCTCCTTCTCCTCCTCCTCCTCCTCCTCCTCCTCCTCCTCCTCCTCCTCCTCCTCTTCCTCCTGCTCCTCTTCTTCCTGCTCCTCTTCTTCCTCCTCTTCATCATCTTCCTCCTCCTCTTCTTCCTCCTGCTCCTCCTCCTCCTCCTCCTGCTCCTCCTGCTCCTCCTGCTCCTCCTCCTCTTCTTCCTCCTCTTCCTCTTCTTCCTCCTGCTCCTCCTCCTGCTCCTCCTCCATCTCTTCCTCCTCCTCCTCTTCCTCCTCCTCCTTTCTCTTCCTCCTCCTCCTCCTCCTCCTCTTCCTCCTCCCCCTCCTCCTCCTCATCTTCATCCTCCTCCTCTTCATATGTTGGTTCATTAGAGGTTGTAGAGATTTTTTCTTGTTGCTCTAAATTCTTTGTTGAGGTTTGAATCCTGTTCCTTCATGTTGGACCTTAACAAGTGTCCTTCAGAGGACAATGAGACTCTGGAACCTTCAGAGAGTGACCTGGTGTGTGGGGGAGTTTTTCAGCTTGTGTAGAGTGGAGCAGGAGCTGTTCTCCACCTTCACCTCCATCACCTGAGGACGTGTCCTTGAGCCTCCTCCTGCACACATCCTGCACCTCCTCCTGCACCTCCTCTTCCACCTCCTTCTGCACCTCCTCATGTGCCTCTTCCTGCAAACATCCTGCATCTCCTCCTGTGCCTCCTCCTGAACCTCCTTCTGCACCACCTGCTGCAGACATCCTATGCTTTCTCCTGCACCTCCTTCTGTGCCTCCTCCTCCACCCTCTCCTCCTCTTCCTGCACACATCCTGCATCTCTTCCTGCGCCTCCTTCTGCACCTCCTCCTGCACCTCCTCCTGCACCTCTTCCTGCACACATCCTGCGTCTCCTCCTTCACCTCCTCCTGCACATCCTCCTGTGCCTCTTCCTGCACACATCCTGCATCTCCTTCTGCACCTCCTCCTGTGCCTCTTCCTGCACACATCCTGCGTCTCCTCCTGCACCTCCTTCTGCACCTCCTCCTGTGCCTCTTCCTGCACACATCCTGCGTCTCCTCCTGCACCTCCTTCTGTGCCTCCTGCTGCGCCTCCTTGTGCACAAATCTTGTGCCTTTTCCTGCGCCTCCTTCTGCACCTCCTCCTGCACCTCCTCCTGCACCTCTTCCTGCGCCTCCTATTGCACATCGTTCTGCACCTTCTCCTGCACCTCCTCCTGCGCCCCCTCCTCCACCCCCTCCTCCTCTTCCTCCTCTTCCTGCACACATCCTGCACCTCCTCCTGCGCCTCATTCTGCGCCTCCTCTTGAACCTCCTCTTTCACCTCCTCCTGCACCTCCTCCTGCACCTCCTTCTGCAGACAGGCACAATCTCATCCTGTGCCTCCTCCTGCACACATGGTGCGCCTCCTCTTGCACATTCTGCGCTTCCTCCTGCAACCATCCTGCAACTCCTTTTGTGCCTCCTTCTGCGCCTCCTCTTGAACCTCCTCTTTCACCTTCTCCTGCACTTCCTCCTGTGCCTCCTTCTGCGCCTCCTCTTGAACCTCCTCTTTTACCTCCTCCTGCACCTCCTCCTGTGCCTCCTTCTGCAGACACGCACAATCTCATCCTGTGCCTCCTTCCGCACACCTCCTGCCCACATGCTGCGCCTCCTCCTTCACAATCCTGAGCCTCCTCCTGCACCTCCTCCTGCACACATACATACACACATACATACATACATACACACATACATACACACATACATACATACATACACACATACATACATACATACATACATACATACATACATACATACATACATACATACATACATACATACATACATACATACATACATACAGAAAAATCAATAAATTCATGCAGTAGAAAACATAAACTTCTTGACCTACTTGTGGGGGTCACTTCTTTTATTTTAAGAATTGACAGAACTATCTGATAATATCACATCCAAACTGTAAAAACATTGAATATGTTTGTTTCTTTAAGAAACTCAGACCAACTTGTTACTACAGAAGAGTTTTAGTTCCACTCATGACAAAATAAAATAAGAGTTAGTCTGTTTTAATGTATTTTGATAAAAAGTCAGAAAACAATGTTAAGATATTTTTTCATCCTGATCTTTGAAAAAGTGGAAATACTGCATCATTCTGCAGAACATCCTGTCCATCCACCAGGTAGCGCTATCACTGTGACTGTATATTGGACTATGGAATTGATCAGGGCAGGACTCTGATCACACATGTAAAGAACTGTATAATAAGTGTAGTACTGAGTAACAGTCACCTTGATCCAGTGATACAACATAGTAACAGCAGGACAACAAAAGCTGCCGTCACAGTGAGGAATTAATATTCCAACAAACAAACAGGCTCACACGGGGGGCGGAGCCTCAAAAGAACTCAATGAAAATGTAAAGTAAAGGAAGAGCAGTGAGGAAGCTCTGCCTGAAACGTCTGTGCTGGAATAAAGTGAAACTGACTGATCACAGTGTTTCTATTGTCCCATGAATTAATATTGTAGAATCTCACAAAGTGACTCATTAACAGAGTCGCTCATTTTCTGCAGCAATCCTTCCTGGATTTTGTTGCAGCAACAGTGTTGCTTTGTCCTGGATGATGGGTTTGAATTCTTCAGTGGTCTCTATTGGAGGATAGGAGGGTTTTTATTTATTTTTTATATTAAAGTCAACAAAAAGGTGAAAATAGGATTTTCTTTTTCAAATTAAATCGAACTTCACCTGGAAAAATGTTTGGGTTTTTTTTAAATTAAAGTGAACATCATGGTGAGAATGTGATGTTCTTTATAAAATTAAAGCAACTATCCAAGGGAAAATATGATATGTTTTTTTTGATTAAAGTGACTATGAAAGTGAGAATAGGAGTTCTTTTCAAATTAAAGTGATGTCCAAATGATATAAAAATCATCCTCCTCCACTATGAGCAATTAAAAAGCAAATCAAGCTCCAGATGGATCAGAACTTCTGGAGTGAAACATAAAGTACTTCAGGAAAGAAGGAGAACGCCGCCACTAGAAGAAGAGATATTTTCAGGATTGTTACATTACGTTATGGAACGAACACTGAAGTTAACCCAGAAGTGGAGTATGGACATGATTGTGTGTTCATCTGTGGTCTGGTGGTGAGTGTGTATGTTGCCTTCAGGGGCAATGGGAAATAAAACCACTGCATGTAAGAAACACTAAACAATAAAAACACTTCTGGTTTAGATCACAGCAACTTAAAACACAATAAATAAACCAAATCTGCAGCAAAATCATTGAAATGTAATTAAAAAGCTGTCAACAATGAAGCTGTCCCATGAAGACAAAGTCTTGACTAGTTTCCTGCTGCTGGTTGATCCATGATGCAGAAGATTTGGATGAATGACTGATGGTTTCTTTGTATGTTTCACATCTTGTTTTGCTCTTGGATAGAAAACATTTACAATCACATTCAACACAAATATTGGAAGAAAGAAAGTAGATGTTTTCACCAGCGTGGGCCGGGGAGCTCAGCTGGTCAGAGTGTGGTGCTAATAACACCAAGGTCATGGGTTCAATCCCCATACTGGCCAAATGAAGCTTCATCAACCACTGTCTGAAGCACCAATGCTGACACATCAGATCAGACCGTCTCCATTTTAAATGTCAAAGAGAACTTGTCCTCATGGCAGTAAGCCATGTATTAAAATGAATCCTGATGGAGACACACAAGCTTCAGAGACTCTGACAGAACTCACTCACAAACCTGAAACCTGCTTCAGGTCAAATGGACCATAAAGTTACAAATCCTCCGATAGCAGTTGAACCTTCAGCTTCATTTCTTCAAGGTCGGCCATGACTAATGTTTTCATTTCCTTTGCTCAGGATGTGGTCATTCCATGAGCTCTGTCAAGGCTGTCAGGAGTCCTGATCTCCTGCCTTATTTAGGACAATCAGTTGCAGTTCAATTCCCGGATGAGCCCTTGGAGTGACCATGTCGTTCCATGATCAGTCCCCAAATAGCAGGTTGAACCCACACCAGAACGCTCCGAGGAATTGATTTCAGATTGTGTCCATGTAATAATAGAGATTAGACATACAATGTGGTTCTGATAGGTCCAGATCTAGTCTCCTACCCCGCCTCACTCTACTCTGGCCTCAAAACTTCATTTTATCAAGAATTTTAGAAAAACTGTTGCTTCCCAGCTCATTTCTTTGATGGATTGAAATCAAACCTTTGGGACGTTTCAGTCTGGTTTCCTGCACATCATAGCTCTGACACTGTGCTGGTTAAGGTCACCAACCATCTACTACTTTCAGCCAGTAATGACTTGTACTTCTTCTTAATCCTCTTTGACCATCACTCAGTATTTGATACAGTCAATCATAAGATTTTAATTAACCCTCTGAAAAATCATGTTGACATCACTGGTGTTGCTCTTAACTAGTTTTCCTGGTATTTATCAGACAGATCATTTTCTGTTCAGCTTGGAGAGACCTCTTCCTCTTGTGCTGCTCTTTGTTGTGGTGTCCCTCAAGGCTCTGTTTTGGGTGGCCTTAATGTTAACTTTCATTTTTATGAAGACGACACACAACTGAACTTCCCTACGCCTTGCTCTACGGACTCTGCCTCTATCCTGGCTGCAGATGATGAAGGGCAGAACAGCTTCTGTGGTGTTGAGCTTGATTTCTAGTTCACTACACATGGCAGAGAAAGAAAGAAATCCATCCCAGACCTGCTCAGCTGTATTCTGGCTCTTATATTGGTAGAATCATTACACATTACACTCTAGAACCATTACACTCCTATGATAATAATCTTTGTGCCTCCATTTTGTCTCTTGCTGCCGACTCGTATCGTCTCCATATTAGAGGACAGATGCTGCAATGAGCTCCATGGATCCAAACCTTCCTCTGCTTTTGACACTTTCTCTACTATGTCTTCCAGAACTTTCCCAGGGAGGCTGTGAAGTGTGATACCCTGATGGTTCTATCTGCTAACTCTGTTTGATAATGTCATAGTGATGTCATAAAAGAATGGAAAAGATAAAAGTGACATTCCTTTCTTCACTTTGATCTCTCTCTCTCTCTCTCTCTCTCTCTCTCTCTCTCTCTCTCTCTCTCTCTCTCTCTCTCTCTCTCTCTCTCTCTCTCTCTCTCTCTCTCTCTCAGCAACATTTCACATATATGGTACAAATCCAGCTTTTATAAAGTTTACACCTCACTTGGGTTTGAGGGAATCAAATCCAGAACAAGACAGAACACAGGAGCCATCTTGGATGGGTCTACTTTCCTTTACAGAGATCTGGAACCTTTTGCATACATTATTGTAGAATAATGTGAAGGTTCCAACAACAACAAGGGAAATGTTGTCTGTGAAGTTAGCTAAAGGGTTTAAAGCTAACCAGGAGTTGAACCTGGAACCTTCATTTCACCACCAGCTCCTTGGTAAGGTAAGTTTTCACATATTTGTAACTGTTTATATTTATAATACTGAAGAAGAAACTAGTAGAAAACGTCTTTGACTCTCAAATTGTCATGAAGTTGTTTTTGTTGTTCTAGTGACGTATCAGTGTCCGATTGCTTTCTACTGGAATTCTACTGTCAAATGTCCATATCTGTTTGATCTTCCATTAACAAGAAGTAGCAACAACACAACTGCTGGACCATGTCGACTGTATCACTGACACTCGTTGGGTGTCTTAAGACCCAGAAGCAGGTGGATGGAGAGTCTTCACTGCTTCTTGAGGAAGTTTGAGTTAGCACAATGGAAACCAAGCTGATATAGTGTCAAAACTTCCCCTGTGTATAGGCCTGGAGAATTTTTTCTCCTGGCCATAAATGTCAGTTGACTCCCTTCGATAGCTCAGTTGGTAGAGAGGAGGACTGTAGAGGACAACATTGACATCCTTAGGTCGCTGGTTCAAATCTGGCTCGAAGGAGTGCTTTTCATAAAACTGAGTATGTAGGATTTAGAAGAGCAAGTTGACTTTGTAACAGAAATGTTGAGTTGGAAGGTCAAACTGCGGAGTGACGACATCTTACCACAGTCCTCAAGGCTTCAAAGGAAGCTCTCTGAAGTGATATTTATCAATGATGCACTTTTAATCTGAGGATCCACCATTGAAATCCAGAGGCTTTTCAGAAACATGTGTCAGCACAATGTAAACTATTGATGTGTGTCTTTTCCACTGGAATTTATTCTCCCCTGCCAGGAAACACTGTTTCCACCCTTCCATAGCTCAGTTGGTAGAGCGGATCCTGGATTCATTTACCAGAATGACTCTGAGCCGATGTTCATTCAAGACTTTGGAGGTGTTACAATGGAAGGAAAGTCCTCCTCAGGACTATGTCAACCAGGTGGATGGAGAGTCTTAACAGGTAGTTGAGGAAGTATGAGTTAGCACAATGGAAACCAAGCTGATCCTGTGGTGATCCAATAGTTAGTACAGGGGTTCTGATGTTAAATTTCCATACCTTCATGAAAAATCACCTCACCTAGGCTGAAATGGCTCAGCTGGGAGAGCATTAGACTGAAGATCTAAAGGTCCCTGGTTCAATCACTGGTTTCAACAAACACTGCTCTACTAGTGGTCATAATGGAAGCAGGATAGAGAGTCATTTAGGAAACTGCACAGGACTCTGCTGACTCACATGCAAAAACACAACAAATGAGATAAAACACTACCCAATTCAAACCTTCAATAAAGCCTTAACCAACCGTCAGTACCTGTAGGCCACAATGAGGACCAAAGATCTTGGTCTCCTCAAAAGACAATAAAGTGGGTTAATCCTGATGCAAAACTTTCCTGAAGAATGTCCTTGTGGCTGAGAGGTTAAGGTGTTGGACTAGAAATCCATTGGGGTCTCCCTGCGTAAGTTCAAATCCTGCCAACAATGTTGCTCAATACTTTGAGAAGGTTAAAGAAAGACTCTTCTTGGGGACTATGTTATAAAGTATAACCTCTGACGTAGAGACGCCATGAAATCTGAGGACAAGAGTCCCCCTGAAGACGTGTTCTCCTCTTCAGAGGGTCTCGTCATGAGGACAAGTTGAGCACAAGTAAATCTGAGGAGTTCAGTTGTCTCAGATCTGTAATGAAAGACTGATTAACTTTATTACATGAGGAACTTATTTGAAAGAAACTTTTGGACATTGAACAGTCTGAGAGTCCAAACTTCTTTGTGCTCACATCTTCAGCTCTGTAATGAAAGAGTGACTTTTTCCATTGATTTATTTATTTTTTGTTGACATCACTGGTGTTGCTCTTAACTAGTTTTCCTGGTATTTATCAGACAGATCATTTTCTGTTCAGCTTGGAGAGACCTCTTCCTCTTGTGCTGCTCTTTGTTGTGGTGTCCCTCAAGGCTCTGTTTTGGGTGGCCTTAATGTTAACTTTCATTTTTATGAAGACGACACACAACTGAACTTCCCTATAAAGCCTTGCTCTACGGACTCTGCCTCTATCCTGTCCTGCCTCACAAAAGAAAAGAACCAAAGTCCAAAACCTTCTTACAGCTGAACGGTTTAAAAACTGAAATAATTTTGATCGCCCCCAATGGACCCAGTTCTGGTGGTTTTAACAACCTTTGCTCTAGTCTTGGTAGCTCATTGAGCAATGTTTGAAAAGAGGCCCACAATTTAGGGGTGGTGTTCGACTCCGACCTGTCCTTTGACTGTCAGGTGACCAAGGTAGTCCAATCCTGCTTTGCTCAGCTGAGACGCCTGGTTAAGATCAGGTCATTCCTCTCAGACACTGATCCTGACCACCAAGGTGCAGAAGTGGAGACTCTTCTTGCTCGCTGTTTTGAAACTCAACAAATTGTAGTCCGTTGTTCCATCCTGAAGATGCTGAAAAGCTCCGCTCTGGATTTGAAAACAATCAGGAAACATCTGAGCAGACTGCTGGCTGTATTGCATGATATTTTCTCACTGCCTGATTGGCTGCAGGTGAGAAGTTTTGCTTCAGGAAAACCAGTTTCCTCTCCATTTGAAGCTGGAATGAAGAACTGCTTGGTTTTACTGCAAACCTGAACAGGGATTTTAATGGTGGAAGCTCAGATTAAAGAGCATTCATTGATAATGATCATGACTTTTCAAAGCTTAGTTTAGCCGTGGTTCTACCAAGTCGTACGTTCCACAGCGGACCAGGACGGTAAGGTAAAGCTCACCCAGACCCAACTGTGTTGTTTGGTCCACCACAGAAAGTCCAGTTAAAATGTAGGGGGGGTGTGAAGGACACAGATGCTCCTGGTACAGTATCAGAGTCCGACTGCTTTCAAAAGGTCCAGTGATCATACGAGAGTATCAGTTACTGTCATACTTTCTCATGGTTCTATTGACAATAAGAAGCAACAACACAACACTACTGCTGGGACATGTTTACTGGCTCACATCAGGGTGGATGGATGGATGGATGGATGATGGATGGATGGATGATGGATGAAGGATGATGGATGATGGATGAAGGATGATGGATGATGGATGATGGATGGATGGAATATACAGACATGACATATGTTCACTTGGAAAAAGTTCCCTTTACTCAGTATTGGTGTGAATCTTGGGAACAAATGATAGAAGAAAGTTTTTCTTTTCAACTTTTTAAAGAATCCAGGACTTTTAAGGCTTTTGGGTTCTCTGTAGAACAATGTGAAGGTTCCAACAACAACAAGGGATATGTTGTTGGCGAAGTTAACGAAATGGTTTTCAAGCAAGGCAGGAGTTGAACCTGGAACCTTCTGATCCATAGTCAGAAGTGTTCTTCATTGTATTTTCACGTTTGAAGATGTTTCTATTTATAATCATGGCTTTGGCTTCGCAAACGAAGATTCATGAAGGAGGTCCACCCCGTTTTCTCCCACAAGACCTCTCGTGGCTCATAAGTCCAATGCGAGCACGGCAGGCTCGGCTGCAGTGTCGACAGATAAAGGATTGGTCATCTGGGTCTGATGGCTGTGCTATCCGGTCTTTCCGTTGTTGTCTCTTTACAGCTAAGTTGCTCCTACGTTCACTCTCAAAGGTTGAGGCGGCTACGTTGATGGTGTGACGCCATCCAACTCGATCCTCTGCTTGTGTTTTCCACTCGCTTGGGTTTAAACCACAGATGTTGAGAGACTTTTTGAAACAGTCCTTATATCGTTTCTTTGGAGCACCCCTGTCCCGGTGACCACTCGAAAGCTCGCCGAACATGATGATCTTTGGTAGACGATGATCTTCCATTCTAGCTATATGTCCGGCCCAGCGAAGCTGTGATTTTAGAAGCATGGCTTCGATGCTGCTTACTCCTGCACGTTCCAGGACCTTGGTGTTGGTTACATAGTCCTTCCAGTGGATGTTTAGAATGGTGCGCAGGCATCGCTGATGGAAACGTTCAAGGAGACTGATGTGGCTGCGGTATGGAACCCAGGCTTCTGAACCGTGGAGAAGGGTGGTAAGAACAACTGCTTTGTACACACTGATCTTAGTGTTGGATTTGAGGTGTTTGTTTTTCCAAACTCGTTGTGTACAGTCTGCCGAATGAGCTATTTGCTTTCGCAAGCCTGTTGTCAACCTCCTTATCAATGCGAGCATCAATGGAGATGATGCAGCCAAGATATTTAAATTGTTGTACTGTTTTTAGTTCAGTGTTGCCGATGGTGATGTGGGGTGCGATATACGTGTCCTGGGGGGCGGGTTGATGCAGAACTTCTGTCTTTTTAAGACTCACCTCCAGCCCGAAAAGCTGGGCAGCCTCAGCAAAACATGATGTAATATGCTGCAAAGCTCTCTCAGAGTGGGCGACGAGAGCGGCATCATCAGCGAACAGCAGATCCAGAATTAACTGATTGAAGGTTTTGGTTTGGGACTGTATGTCCCAAACTGTATGTTTCTATTTATAATACTGAAGAAGAAACTTTCCATGGATCCATCCATCCTCCAGCTACTCTGGTTTCCTTCCACAGTCCAAAAACAAGCATGTGAGGTTAACGTGTGCGTGTGTGTGTGTGTGTGTGTGTGTGTGTGTGGCTGTTTGTCTCTGACTGTTCGTCCTGTGATGGACTGGAGACCATCCAGAGTGGATCCTGTCCTCGTCCATAGTAACGTGGGAGCAGCTAGTTACTGAGACCCGATTTAAAAAAAACAAAGATTTTTCCACAATCATTTATTTGTACCCTAAATTGAGCTGTTTTTTTCCCAATGGAAGTTGAGTTGTAATATTTTAATGTTTAAAATACATCCATTTTTACAAACATGTTGGTGAAGAAATGGTTTGGTAATGATTTAGTTGGCAGGTTAGTGAAATATCTCCTAAAATGTTCTGACTCCAACCATGAAATCCTCACTAACAGACAACACTTCCATAAATCCTCCCCTCCAGCAAGCAGCCACACACCACAATCCAAAGTGTCCTGGTGAGAGAGGGACAGTGTCCTGGTGAGAGAGGGACAGTGTCCTGGTGAGAGAGGGACACATGCTGCTCAGGGATTTTCCTCCTTGTCTTACATGAAGTGATTCAGTTCAACAAAAAACACCAACACAGGGGATGTAGTTCAGTGGTAGAGTGCATGCTTAGCATGTATGAGGTCCTTGGATCAATCCCCAGCATCTCCAAGCTTTATGTCTCACATCAACAGCAGCAAGTAGATTAATAGTGAGTTAGTGTCTCTTGATGGTGAGGAGACACAAGACTAACAGGCTCTGACATGTCTCACTCTCAAACATTAGACACTTTTCTGTCCCATTCTACAAACTTCTTCAAGTCTTCTTCACCATCGCTCTATATTCTTTATCATCTTTGACAGGTGGAGCCACTCAGAGTAGTGATGGTGGTATAGTGGTGAGCATAGCTGCCTTCCAAGCAGTGGAGTCACAGTGGAGAGACTTTCCTCTACTAGTTGGGATGTCGGATCTTTTTCAGTTCTTTCAAACCTTTATTCAAAGACTCAGGCCGTTTTCCAATTCTTAGAGCGCCAGTGTGTACTCGCCTACGTCATTAGTAACTACTTGCAAGGCGTCCTCGGAAGTGCGGAAATGCAAATTTACGAGGACGCATCGGCGTTAAAGGAGAATTGCAACATGAGTACTTGATGACGCGGTGGCTGTCATGGCTGGATGATGGACCCTGAAGCTGAGGAGGAGGAGGAGGAGGAGGAGGAGGAGGAGGAGGAGGAACCTGTTTCCTCTCTGGTTCAGCAGGAAGGTGATTTGTACCTGATATTTTATATGATGATCTAAATTTTACAACATTATTGTCAAATAGTACCTTTTCTGTTGCATACATGTTGTGTATATTAGTGTATTGTACCGTGTATAGTACAATGTACAGTACTGTGTTTAGTACCATGTACAGTACTGTATAAAGTGCAGTGTATAGTTCTGTGTATAGGACAGTGTTACTATTACTTCTACCTCCTATACAGCCTTTATTTTACTCTTCATCTCCTTGAACAATGAAAGCAGCTGATCAGAAATGTTCTACTAATACAAACTAGTATTCTACTGTTTTACTGAAGATCCCTGATGTTTATTAAATGAAGTAACCAGCTTTTCACATTCCTGCTGCTTGTTGTCATCCTTCTGGTCATGTCATTAATATGTACTCTATTACATTTGTCTAATATACATCCTACAGTTAATCACTCCAATCATTAGCTGTAATTTCTCTTCAGAATAAATACATAAATGGCTTATACTGTGTGAGAGTAAATACATAAATACACACATCTCTTACACTGTCGAGCAAAGAAAGATATCAAGCAGAAGATAAATGAAATTTTATTTAATAAACTTCAGCAGAACCTACAACAGTAATAACACAAGTTAGAAACATTTTGTACATAGAATAATGACATTGTCTTTCAAAATTCTAAAGTTCTTTCTAACCTCATATATTATAGAGTATTTTTTAACGACAGGTAGATGCAGGAAAGATTCTACCTTGCTGACATGTTTCAGCTTCATCTGTAGTCTTCCTCAGAGCTTCATCTGGCCCGTCACCTGATAAAGACGACATGTCATCACAACCAGATGAAGCTCTGAGGAAGACTACAGATGAAGCTGAAACGTGTCAGCAAGGTAGAATCTTTCCTGCATCTACCTGTCGTTAAAAAATACTCTATAATATATGAGGTTTATTGATGTGTACATTGGCAACTGGGGATCTGTGCAGGATGCTCTTGTCCTGCACAGATCCTCCATGTACCAGCAAGTACTGGTACCAGCTGGGTACTTTCTGCTGGGTGACAGAGGAAGTACTGTGCCCATGGCTGCAGTCCACAGTTGTTATTATATCACTGTAATGCAACCTGCTTTATTTCAATAATCTAAATCATGAACATGAAGGAAATAATAAATTCTGATTCATGATTACATCAAAATATATCAAATGTTTTCATGTGAATTTTAACAGACAGGCAGGATGAAACCCAACAGACACCAGGACAAACCTGCTGGTGCTCCGTCTTTCTGAGAGCCTGGAGAGACGTCCTCTGGTTGCTGTCTGAGTGTTGTCTGTGTGGCATCGGGTGACATCATGGAGGTGGAGGAGGAAGGTCCAGGGAGGAGGAAGGTCCAGGGATGATGATGGAGACGACCAGGTGACAGTGAGGGCGTCCAGAGGGACCTAGCAGGAAGTGATGTGTGAGCGACACTCACTGTCCAGCTACCTGCTGCTGAAGAACGACCTGCAGACCTCAGAGAGCAGAACCACATCTAGACAGGAAGCTCTCCTCATGTGGTCATGTTCTCTAGTCATGTTCTCTACTCATGTGTAAATATATGGAGATAGATGGATAAAGACAGAGATCAACAGACTGTAAATGATTGTATATGACTGTAAAATATAGAACTGAACATTTGTCTGTGTTATTTGATAAACAATGTAATGTTGCTTTAAAGAAGAAATTGCCTCGGAGGAATTTCAGCAATTATGAGGTCTATGAGGAGAACATAGAACAAAAAGAATGAAACACTACCAGTTCAGTAAGTTATTAACTCATGTATGAATAAAATATATACATGTAATAATTCAAACATCAAAAACAATCCTCACTCCTCATCTGGAGGAGTTCCTCTTCTCCACTGGACCAGGCTTCAGGTTCCTCAGTAGTCCTGGATTACAATAGTGCATGGTGTTAGTTTGAATCCACTGCATCCTCCAGTAGAACCAGTAGAACCTCCAGTAGAACCTCCAGTAGAACCTCCAGTAGAACCTCCAGTAGAACCTCCAGTAGACACACTTCAGTGCAATTGAGACAAAACACTATGGCCAGTAGTACCTTCACTTCTCAGTCAAGTTAAATAGTTTTAAACAGGATCTTTCCCCAAAGCAGCAAATTTAAATGTACATGAACACTGTTAGATTTACACCAAAACATTTAGATCTCATGAAAACGCGAGAACAAATGTTTAAGTAAACGTGATCTTGAAATATCAACCTCATAACAACATTTTAAACAACTATATTCTCACCTAAAACACTCTTAAAACTGCACTCTGTTAAACAATGACGCTAATATTTCAGATTTTTTACGCACCGTTGTGTGTTTCCTCCTCCGCGATCTCCTCCGGCTTCGCTTGCCAAATGCATTATGGGTAAATTGGCTTCCCAAGTCTGCACAGGTCAGTGTCGATGCATCCTCGAAAAAGTGGGCGGAGCGAGGATACATCCGGGTATTCCATGTGTACTCGGTGAGAAACGGCCTAAGAATTGGAACAGTACTTGGTCTCCCACTGATGACGTTTCACAAGTGCACGAGAGCACAAGTATAGACAAGTATGGGTATTGGAAAACGGCCCACATTTCAAACTTCAGTCCTCCTCAGTCGTCCTTTTTAACAAAGTTTTAATGAGCTTCCTTTGAATCTCAATGAAGGAAACACAATCAGGGAACGCCCTGAGCTTTCTTTGAACCGCTGTCACTCACAACCCCACATATGACCCCTATGAGAACTCCTATTCTCACTTTCATAGTCACTTTAATTTGAAAAAAAAACTCCCATTCCCGATTCCATGTTCACTTTAATTTGAAAAAAACATATATTCTATTTTCACCAAGATGTTAGTGAGTTAGTTTTACCAGTAACTGGCTGCTCCATCCTCACTTCTCCTCCAACCAGGCACCCACACACACACACACACACACACACACACACACACACACACACACACACACACACACACACACACACACACACACACACACACACACACACACACACACACACAAACACACACACACACACAACAGCCGGGCCTCCTGGAGGTCGTTTGGAGGTACTCACCAGCGCCATCTAGTGTCCCGTTACAGCAGCCAGCCAGGTGGAAGATTTCATAAATACAATGGAGTTTTAATTGAATTCCAGCAGGACCACTTCTCATTGTGCAACCTTTCGTGATAATATATTTACACATGTTATAGATAATATCAAAGTAAGTGGTGTATTAGTAATGATATAAGTGATTTCATGTCTGTTTGTTTTTGTTTTTTTACTATTTACAATAAAAACCACAGAAACATTAAAACAGACAACAGATAGATATCAGTACACACGAGTCAGAAGAGAGGAATCCCTGGATAAACTAGTTATTGAGGTACAATCAGATGACTGGGAACTCATTTATAAAGGAAAACACGTCCTGTCACTATGAGTGTACAATCAAACAATACAAGAGAAAGTGAAATATAAAGATGTTTAATGGATGACAAAGGGGTTAAAAAATGCATCTAAGAAGAAGAATACATGACATAGAGAATCCTATAAATGTAGAACGAAGGAGATGGAAAATAAATACAAGAAATGTAAAACTAAGTTCACTCATATGAGGAGAAAATGCAAGAAGAATTATTTTAAGAAAGTACCAGAAAACAATAAAGACCATGTCAGCAGTACATAGAAGGTTCTACATAGTATTATTCAACAGGCTTCCAGTAAGGATACTGTTATTGAAAACAGACACACTTCACAAACTACAGAACCATAATTCTCCATAATCCTAGAAAAACTCTTCGCAACATACTGGATACATTCAGAGAAATGAAATCTAATTCATTAAATCTAGGTCAAACCAAAATCATGATATTTGGAAAATATGAAATAAATAAACAGGTAAAGGTTCAAGTAGAGAGTGTAGATAGAGAAAAGGTGATTGAAGACAAATTTCTAGAAAAATGTAAGGATGAGTACGAGCACATTACAACTCTACAAAGCTGATTTCCTTTGATCTGAGCGTCTCCATGGCTCCAGTGCTGATCTCCTATCAGATCAAAGGAGATCAGTGCCTTTTGCCATGGAGATGCTCAGATCCAAGATTTCCTCCGGCTTTGATCTCCATTGATCTCCATCCGGTGCCTCTCCCATCCACTTTGTGATGAAAGGCTCATTATTGTTCTTTTTCACAACCTTGGTGATGACGTCATCATTAGATTCAGGTATGCTGAAGCAGGCAGAGAACTAAAACATGCAGGACACCAGCACTCTCTGACCCAGTTTGGACACCCTGTCGTAGACCATCAAGAGACAGCTTAGTTTTATCCTACTGATGATGTGTTGCTGCAATAGTCATCCTGCTTGGTTGGATGGATGGATGGATGATGGATGTAATATACAGACATGACTTATGTTCACTCTGGAGGTGAGGACTGATGTTCTCCTCCACAGAGAGAAGCTGCTGGTAGCTCACTCTCTATGTTCCTCTGGAGGTGAGGACTTATGTTCTCCTCCACAGAGAGCATCTGCTGGTAGCTCACTCTCTATGTTCCTCTGGAGGTGAGGACTGATGTTCTCCTCCACAGAGAGCAGCTGCTGGTAGCTCACTCTATATGTTCCTCAGCAGAAAGTGATGAGGACTGATGTTCTCGGAAGAACTTTTTTATCATCAAGAACAACTTTTCCCTCAGAGTGAGATGAGCTGAGTGAGGAAACCAAGCGGTCCAAGGAGCTGTGTTCTCCATATATCCTTCTGTCCATCCATTCATTTATCCATCCAACCATCATCTACCAATCCATCCATCCATCCATCCTTCCATCCATCCATCCATCCATCCATCCATCCATCCATCCATCCATCCATCCATCCATCCATCCATCCATCATCCTTCTATTCATCCATCCATCTATCCAACTATCATCCTTCCTTCCATCCATCCATCCGTCATCCATCCATCCATCGATCCATCCAACTATATTCCTTCCTTCCATCCATCCATCCATCATCCATCCACCAATCCATCCTTCCTGATCCATCAATCCATCTACCAATCCATCCTTACATCCATCCATCCATCCAACCGTCATCCATCCTTCCATCCATTCATCCTTCAATCCATTCTTCCATCAATCCGTCATCCATCCATCCAACCATCATCCATCCTTCCATCAATTCATCCATCCATCCATCCATCATTCATCCATCAATCCATCTGTCAACCATCCGTCTTCCATCTACCAATCCATCCTTCCATCCATCATCCATCCAGCCATCCATCAATCATTCATCCATCATCCATCCATTATCCATCCATCCACCCATCCATCCATCCAGCTATCCATCTATCCATCCATCCATCCATCCATCAATGTAAAGAGGACACTCTTCCTGCTTCTTTACAACTGCACTCCCCATCAGGGAATTGAACCCCCAGCTCCCATATGACAGGTGGGGATACTCTCCACTATACTAAGGAGGAGATGTTGCTCTGCATGCTGTCTGTCAGGGTCGTAGCCAAACGTAGCATCTCTTCTTGTGTCACCACAGCTGAGTGTCACTCAGACTGCGGGGGAGGGGTTCACTGAGAACAGCAGTGGGATCAGATGAGCTTTGGTGGCTGGAATGTGCTGACATGTGAGGTGGTGGTTCAGTGGTCCACTTCTTTCCTGCCACGCTGGAGCCCTGGGTCCGTTTCCTGGCCAATGCAGTTGATGGTTTCATTAAATACCACTCATTCACTAGTTTTCATAATCCCAGGGAGGGCGCTGAGGGGGCAGGGACTTGTAGTGGGTCCTTACAGCCTATTGGCTCTTTCACCTGTTAACAAATCACATTATGGATCTGATCTGGATCTGAACTGAATTTAGCTGCTGCCAATAAGAGAATAATAATGGAAACAGAGACAGAAGGTAGTGATTACATGGAGTTGTGCAGCACAATTTGCACTGTTTCAGCACCAGGGACAGCGCCTTGGCTTTATCACTCAATCTGCTGATAATCTAGCAACACAACTGCTGACTGGCTATTTCAGCACCATGGACAGCTCCATGGACTATACCAATCATGAGCTCAAACCTGAGGCTTGTACTACGAAGCTGGATTTTAGCTTATCGAGAAAACTTCAAGGATTAACTCTGGTTTTCTGTACTACGACACTCGCTCACTTCTCACCAGGATAAATCACCCGGGAACTGACTCTGAAAGTCTAACCTGCTCCGGAGCAGTTTATGTTTTGGATAAGAGGTCAAAGCTCCGCCTCCTGACCAATCAGATCTCTTGGAAAATGACCTGCCCATTCTAGAATGATGATTATTGGTGTGCAGATTCAGCGCTGAGCTGCAGCGGAGAGATGAGAAAGTAATTCAGAGTGATCTTTTTGACATAATAAAATAATTCCTCGTCACTGAGGCTTTGAAGGATGTTTTTATTCTTGACTTGTTCGAGGTTTGTTTATCTTTATGAGGTTAATGATTACAACTGACAGAACTGCAGAAACATGAATTTATGGAACACAGAACTACTCGTGTCGTCACGGTGATCAATTAATATTCCACATAAAACACAAGAGAACCTCCGCCTCAAAACAACTGGATGGAAAATCTAAACTAGAAGAAGAGCAGTGAGGAAGTTCAGCCCGACACGGTTCTGCTGTAATAAAGTGAAACTGATTGATCAGTGGACGTGCTGTCCGTTTATATTGCTGATAAATTAATATCATATAATCTCACCAAGTCAGCATTAAAATGTCAGGAATGTTCTGGCTTTGGCTGCAGCAGCAGTGTTGCTTTTAGCTGCTGGATGTGTTTTAATTCTTCATAATCTCAGAGAATAACTGCTCCTTCAGTAATCTGTAAACTGCTCTGCAGAGTTTCTCTGTGTGTGATTGGTCAGATGCTGCAAACTCCTCCCCTTTCATGTGAACACGCACACGTAGGTTTGGGTTGAACCAGAGAGTTGATAACCTGCTTGGTAGTAACGGTGATCAGGATCAGTCAACCCAGGAACCAGAGAGATCCTGGATATGTTGATCAGGGTTCCTAGTTCAGGCCACTGCTCAGATAAAGGTTAAAAGGTAAAGCAGAGTGGGAAACAAAGGATAGAAGGTCAATGACGTTCAGCCATGGCTGATGCCACACATCTCTCACACCCAAGTTCGAATGGTGAAAGAGCATTTTTTTTTTATTTTAAATTAAAAACAAAGTGATACTGTATGAAGGAGCTGGTGACACGGTGAAGCTCCTAAGGAGCCCTCTCAATTGTACGGTGACCTCTAAATTGTAGGACTTGTACCTGGAGCATTCAGACCTTCTGAGGACACCACTGTCTGAAAACAGAGCTCCACCCAACGTGGGGCTCAAACCCACGACCCTGAGATTAAGAGTCTCATGCTCTATCGACTGAGCTAGCCAGGCTACTTGCGTTGTGGTCATGGAAGGTTCACTGTAATATCCTACACATGAGACGACCACTGCTCACTGTGGCTGGCTCACATTGTAGAAACTCCATTGTTGTCAGTGTGTCTGCTGCTGTTGTGTAAAAGTAACACTTTTCTTCAACAGACAAGTTGTGGTCACTTGGAACCTTGTGATGTAAATGGGGTCCAAACCGACCCGTTAACATGAGACTGGGTTGTGAAATACTAGGAAAACTCTTCAATGACATACTAGATACATTCAGAGAAATGAAATCTAATTCATTAAATCTAGGTCAAACCAAAATCATGATATTTGGAAAATATGAAATAAATAAACAGGTAAAGGTTCAAGTAGAGGGTGTAGGTAGAGAAAAGGTGATTGAAGACAAATTTCTAGAAAAATGTAAGGATGAGTACGAGCACATTACAACTCTACAAAGCTGATTTCCTTTGATCTGAGCGTCTCCATGGCTCCAGTGCTGATCTCCTATCAGATCAAAGGAGATCAGTGCCTTTTGCCATGGAGATGCTCAGATCCAAGATTTCCTCCGGCTTTGATCTCCGTTGATCTCCATCCGGTGCCTCTCCCATCCACTTTGTGATGAAAGGCTCATTATTGTTCTTTTTCACAACCTTGGTGATGACGTCATCATTAGATTCAGGTATGCTGAAGCAGGCAGAGAACTAAAACATGCAGGACACCAGCACTCTCTGACCCAGTTTGGACACCCTGTCGTAGACCATCAAGAGACAGCTTAGTTTTAACCTACTGATGACGTGTTGCTGCAATAGTCATCTTGCTCAGTTTCAAGTTTTTTCCCACAGACACCAGAGCACTCTGTAACAGGATTTGACAGATAGTGACGGGGCGCGGCCAGCAGGGGGCAGCAGCGAGGCTGACTTGCCCTTTGACCGTGTGACTGTGGTGACCAAATCCAGGGGGCGTATTACATTGGTTATTGATGTAGCTTAAAGAGGTGGAACAGATTAAACATTCAGATGAAACAATCAGCAAATAAAATTCAAATGAAGAAAACGTACAAGGGCTTATTAGTCAATGATATCAGTGATTTCATGTCTGTTTGTTTTTTTACTATTTCCAATAAAAACCACAGAAAGATCATTACAAATGAGTCAGAAGAGAGGAATCCCTGGATAAACTAGTTATTGAGGTACAATCAGAAGACTGGGAACTCATTTATAAAGGAAAAGACGCCCTGTCACTATGAGTGTACAATCAAACAATACAAGAGAAAGTGAAATATAGATCTGGACTCTGGGAGCAGTGGGCGGAGTTGAGGTTGCACCGTGAGATAGAGAGAGAGAGAGAGAGAGAGAGAGAGAGAGAGAGAGAGAGAGAGAGAGAGAGAGAAAGAGAGAGAGAGAGAGTTTTACACTCGGACTTGGACTTGGAGTGGAGTGGATTAGACTGGAGGCCCAGGCATATGACCACCTCAGCTTCCACTCAGAGCCCAGACCAGCTGTTCAGATTTGGACACTTGGAGCTGAGAAGGGGGAGGCTCCATGATTCCTCTTCATGCAGAGGTTTTATTTCCCTTAGCCACTGAAGGCAACACACTCACTAGCCACCAGTCCACAGATGAAAACACAAAATCATATGTGTACACAGAAAGTCCAGTTAAGATGGAGACGGGTTGTGAATGACACAGATGCTACTGGTACAGTATGAGAGTCTGACTGCTTTCAAAAGGTCCAGTGATCATACAAGCGTATCAGTCACTCTCATACTTTCTCATGGTTCTATTGACAATGAGAAGCAACAACACAACACTACTGATTGGACATGTTTGCTGGATCACATCATGGATGATGGATGGATATATGTATGTATGTATGTATGTATGTATGTATGTATGTATGTATGTATGTATGTATGTATGTATGTATGTATGTATGTATGTATGTATGTATGTATGTATGTATGTATGTATGGATGGATGTATGCATGTATGTATGTATGTATGTATGTATGAATGGAAGGATGGATGGATGGATGGATGGATGGATGGATGGATGGATGGATGGATGGATGGATGGATGGATGGAGGGATCTATGGACAGATGGATGATGAATGGATGGATGGATGGATAGATGGATGGATGGATGATGGATGGATGGATGGATGGATGGATGGATGGATGGATGGATGGATGATGGATGGATGGATGGATGGATGGATGGGTGGATGGGTGGATGGATGGATTGAATGATGACAGCTGGATGGAGGGATGTATGGATGGATGTATGACGGATGTATGGATGGATGTATGGATGAATGGATTGATGATGGATGGATGGATGGATGGATGGATGGATGGATGGATGGGTGGATGGATGGATGGATTGATGGATGGAAGGATGGAAGGATGGATGGATGGAACAATGGATGATGGATGTATGTATGTATGGATGGATGGATGGATGGATGGATGGATGGATGGAACAATGGATGACGGATGGATGGAAGGATGGATGATGGATGGAAAGATGGATGTATGGAACGATGACAGATGGATGGATGGAAGGAAGGATGGATGGCTGGATGGATGGATGGATGGATGGACGGATTGATGACGGATGGATGGATGGATGGTAAGATGGATGATGGATGGATTGATGGATGGATTGATGGATGGATGGGTGGATGGATGGATGGAAGGATGACAGATGTATGGTTGGATGAATGTATAGATGAATGGATTGATGATGGATGGATGGACGGATGGACGGATGGAGGGATGGATGGATGGATGGATGGATGGATGGATGGATGGATGGATGGATGGATGGATGGATGGATGGATGGATGGAATGATGACAGCTGGATGGATGGATGGATGGATGGATGGATGGATGACGGATGTATGGATAGATGGATGTATGGATGTATGGAACGATGACAGATGGATGGATGGTTGATGGATGGATGGATGGATGGATGGATGGATGGATGGATTTAATGATGACAGCTGGACGGGAGGGACGTATGGACTGATGGATGATGGATGGATGGAACAATGGATGACGGATGGATGGATGTATGGTAATTGGATGGATGGATGGATGGATGGATGGATGGATGGATGGATGGATGGATGGATGGATGGATGGATGGATGGATGGATGGATGGATGGAACCATGACGGATGGACGAATGATAGATGGATAGATGGATAGATTGGATAAATGGATGGATGGATGGATGGATGGATGGAGGGAGGGATTTAAGGATGGATGGAAGGATGAAAGAAGGATGGATGGACGGATGGATGACAGGTGGATGGATGGAAGGATTGATGGATGGATGGATGGATGACAGATGGATGGATGGATTACGGATGGATGACAGATGGACGGATGGATGGATGGATGGAAAGATGGATGGAAGGAGGGATTTAAGAATGGATGGAAGGATGACAGGTGGATGGATGGATGGATGGAAAGATGAAACGATGAAAGACTGATGATGGATGGATGGATGGCTGGATGGATCGATGGATGAATGGTCGGATGGATGATGGATGGATGACAGATGGTTGGATGGAGGGATGGATGGATGGAGGGAGGGATTTAAGGATGGATGGAAGGATGAAAGAAGGATGGATGGATGGATGGATGGATGAAACGATGAAAAAAAGGTGAGGGATGGATGGATAATGGATGGATGGATTGATGAATGGATGGATGGATGGATGGAAGGATGGATGGATGGATGGATGGAAGTATGGATGGACGGATCGACGGACGGAAGGACGGATGGATGGAGGGATGGATGGAACCATGACGGATGGACGAATGATAGATGGATAGATGGATAAATGGATGGATGGATGTATGGATGGATGGATTGATAGATGGAAGTATGGATGGATGGATGGATGGATAATGGATGTATGACAGATGGATGGATAGATGACGGATAGATGACAGATAGATGGATGACGGATGGATGGATGGATTGATGGATGGATTGATAATGGATGGATGGATGGAAGGATGGATGGATGGATGGATGAAACGATGAAAGACTGACGATGGATGGATGGATAGATGGACGGATAAATGGATGGATGACAGATGGATGACGGATGGATAGATGACGGAGGGATGGACGATTGATAGATGGATAGATGGATAGATGGAAGGATTTAAGGATGGATGGAAGGATGACAGATGGATGGATGGATGGATGGAATGATGGATTAATGGATGGAAGTATGGATGGACGCAAGGACGGATGGATGGATGGAGGGATGGATGGATCCATGACGGATGGACAAATGGATGAAGGGATTTAAGGATGGATGGAAGGATGACAGAAGGATGGATGGATGGATGGATGGATGGATGGATGGATGGATGGATGGATGGATGGACGGATAGAAGGATTGATGGATTGATGTATGGAACGATGACAGATGGATGGATGATGGATGGATGGATTACAGAATGATGGATGGATAGATGGATAGATGGATGCATGGATGCATGGATGGATGGATGGATGGACGGATGGACGGATGGATGGATGGAGGTAGGGATTTAAGGATGGATGGAAGGATGAAAGAAGGATGGATGGATGGATGAAACGATGAAAGCCTGATGATTGATGGATGGATGGAAAATGGATGGATGGATGGATGGATGAATGGATGGATGGATGGATGGAAGGATGGATGGATGGATGGATGGACGGATGGATGACGGATGGATAGATGGATGAAGGATGGATGATGGATGGATTGATGACGGATGGTTGGATGGATGGATTGAATGATGAAAGATGGATGGATGTATGAATGGAGGGATGGATGGATGGATGGATGGATGGATGGATGGAAGGATGGATGGATGGATGTATGAAATGATAAAAAACTGATGATGGATGGATGTATGGATGGATGGAAGGATTGATGGATGGATGGAACGATGACAGATGGATGGATGATGAATGGATTACAGATTGATGGATGGATGACAGATGTATGACGGATGGATGGATGACGGATGTATGGATGGAAGGATGGTTGGAGGGATGGATGGATGGATGGATGGATGGATGGACGAATGATAGATGGATGGATGGAGGGATTTAAGGATGGATGGAAGGATGAAAGATGGATGGATTGATGGATGGATGGATGGATGGATGGATGGATGGATGGAGGGATGGAGGGATTTAAGGATGGATGGATGGATGGATGGATGGATGGATGGATGGATGGATGGATGGAACGATGACAGATGGATGGATAATGGATGTATGACAGATGGATGGATAGATGACGGATAGATGACAGATAGATGGATGACGGATGGATGGATGGATGGATGGATGGATGGATGGATGGATGGATTGATGGATGGATTGATAATGGATGGATGGATGGAAGGATGGATGGATGGATGGATGAAACGATGAAAGACTGATGATGGATGGATGGATAGATGGACGGATAAATTGATGGATGACAGATGGATGACGGATGGATAGATGACGGAGGGATGGACGATTGATAGATGGATAGATGGATGGATGGAAGGATTTAAGGATAGATGGAAGGATGACAGATGGATGGATGGATGGATGGAATGATGGATGATGGATGGATGGATGGATGGAGGGATGGAAGTATGGATTGGCGCAAGGACGGATGGACGGATGGATGGAGGGATGGATGGAACCATGACGGATGGACGAATGGATGAAGGGATTTAAGGATGGATGGAAGGTTGACAGAAGGATGGATGGATGGATGGATGAATGGAAGGATTGATGGATTGATGGATGGAACGATGACAGATGGATGGATGATGGATGGAATGATTACAGAATGATGGATGGATAGATGGATAGATGGATCGATGGATGGATGGATGGATGGATGGATGGATGGATGGATGGATGGATGGATGGACGGATGGATGGATGGATGGATGGAGGTAGGGATTTAAGGATGGATGGAAGGATGAAAGAAGGATGGATGGATGGATGAAACGATGAAAGCCTGATGATTGATGGATGGATGGAAAATGGATGGATGGATGGATGAATGGATGGATGGATGGATGGATGGATGGATGGATGGATGGACGGATAGAAGGATTGATGGATTGATGTATGGAACGATGACAGATGGATGGATGATGGATGGATGGATTACAGAATGATGGATGGATAGATGGATAGATGGATGCATGGATGGATGGATGGATGGACGGATGGACGGATGGATGGATGGAGGTAGGGATTTAAGGATGGATGGAAGGATGAAAGAAGGATGGATGGATGGATGAAACGATGAAAGCCTGATGATTGATGGATGGATGGAAAATGGATGGATGGATGGATGAATGGATGGATGGATGGATGGAAGGATGGATGGATGGATGGATGGACGGATGGATGACGGATGGATAGATGAATGAAGGATGGATGATGGATGGATTGATGACGGATGGTTGGATGGATGGATTGAATGATGAAAGATGGATGGATGTATGAATGGAGGGATGGATGGATGGATGGATGGATGGATGGATGGAAGGATGGATGGATGGATGTATGAAATGATAAAAAACTGATGATGGATGGATGTATGGATGGATGGAAGGATTGATGGATGGATGGAACGATGACAGATGGATGGATGATGAATGGATTACAGATTGATGGATGGATGACAGATGTATGACGGATGGATGGATGACGGATGTATGGATGGAAGGATGGTTGGAGGGATGGATGGATGGATGGATGGATGGATGGACGAATGATAGATGGATGGATGGAGGGATTTAAGGATGGATGGAAGGATGAAAGATGGATGGATTGATGGATGGATGGATGGATGGATGGATGGATGGATGGAGGGATGGAGGGATTTAAGGATGGATGGATGGATGGATGGATGGATGGATGGATGGATGGATGGAACGATGACAGATGGATGGATAATGGATGTATGACAGATGGATGGATAGATGACGGATAGATGACAGATAGATGGATGACGGATGGATGGATGGATGGATGGATGGATGGATGGATGGA